>NC_068454.1:5047517-5095017 GCF_023373465.1 Oncorhynchus keta | reverse complement strand
TACCTTGTCAGCTTGTTTTTTTTTTTTTTTAACTCACAACCTTCCGGTTACTAGTCCAACGCTCTAACCACTAGGCTACCCTGCCGACTCAGAGTGCTGAAATTTGGCACAAATGCTCATGGATTTGAGTCTAGCAAACCCAAGCAATATCTCAGACCCCACAGGCTCACATTGGGTGAATGATGAGCCCTGCCATAGAGATACGCATTTTACAAAATGACGCTGATAACCCCAAGGGAGGCGCTACAAGAATCAAAGGAAAATTCCAAACTTTGAACAAGCATATGTCCTGTCTGCTTTGAGCTTTTATTGTTGTCACTAATTAGCCCAAGTGTGTGTGTGGGGGGGGGACACAACACGTTTCACCTTCTATATGTACCTGGATGAACACCTGCCAACCACAAGCACATACAGATATGGGTCACCTGTGTGAAGCAACGTCCCAGTCCTCCTTAAGTGACAGTCTAAAAGCCCTGAGCTGGTTTTCAATCATAAAAACAAATGACACAATGGAACCTGGCCTCCTACAAGAGAAGAATGGTGGTTTGACAAGTCACTTTGCAGCCAGGGGAAAACAGGACCTTTCACTGATTACTCCCGTGTTGGGCAGATAAGCATGTTGTTTCACTCAGGCGTTGTCAATAGACGCCCGCCCATTTCAATCTGGCATCTGAGGAAAGCATTTCAATCTGCTCATATCTCACCGCATCCCCATGAGGAAGAGCGTTCCCCATCAGAGAGGAGAGCTTGTCCCCATCAGAGGGAGAGCCTCACAGAGAGGAGAGCTCCCCATCAGAGAGGAGAGCCTCAGCCTCAGAGAGGAGAGCCTCACCTCCCCATCAGAGAGGAGAGCCTCACCTCCCCATCAGAGAGGAGAGCCTCACCTCCCCATCAGAGAGGAGAGCCTCACCTCCCCATCAGAGAGGAGAGCCTCATCTCCCCATCAGAGAGGAGAGCCTCACCTCCCCATCAGAGAGGAGAGCCTCACCGCCCCATCAGAGAGGAGAGCCTCACCGCCCCATCAGAGAGGAGAGCCTCACCTCCCCATCAGAGAGGAGACTCTCACCCACCATCTGTCCTGAGGAGAGAGAGACAGACCGTCACCACTCGCACTGTCCTGATCTGATGAGAGAGAGACAGTCACCATTGTGTCTGTCCGGATGAGAGAGAGACAGACAGTCAAGTCTCTCTCGGTCCTGATGAAGTCTGTGCTATGAAAAGTTCACAAGTTGTTTCCCCGGAACATTATCAGCAAAGTGCATTGTCTGTTTTGTTTATCAATTAGCAAGCGTTTACACAACATAGAAAAGCAGGTTATGCGGGCTGGTGTTTAGGTGCACGGTTTGGCGAGTCTTGTTTCGGAGGACAAATGACTCGCCCTTTGCCTCTCCAGAGCCCGTTGGGGAGGTGTAGCGATGAGACAAGATTGTATTTGAAATTGGGAGAAAAAGGGGTAAAAACAAAAACCGTCAACCTGGCAGTATTTCCATCATACTTTGTCGCTTAATTTGTTTCCATTTCATAACGCCTGCAGCCTTGTTTGGGGCTGGCAGAGAGGAGAAGGGTGATGAGTGAGTGAGAGAGGGGTGAACAGGGCCGCTGACAGAGCCCCAGCACACGGCTGTCCCCCTGGGACGTAACCTGTAGGAAACAGACCCCCTGGAACTCCGGAGACCTGCTGGCAGACTCCCGGGAACCCCGTGCTGATGGATACCCAGGTGGCTGACCAAATGAGCAAAGCCAGGCTGCTAACAGACAGGCCCCAGGGTAAACCTCAGACATAACACAGCTAGCTGATGGAGGCCAGTGGAATTAGAACTGTTCGCATCGGAAGCATCCAGAATGGCCCCCGACACATCAGTAGGAAGAGTGGTGATAGCAAAAGCCAAAACAATACAGCTACTAAAATAAAAAAAAAACATAATTATTATACACAGATAAAGTAGTTTATTATGGTCACCGCCGACCTCCGTTGTATGAGGAGAAACATGGACACTAAACTAATGATTATATATATATATATATATTTTTATATATATATTTTATAATCAATAGATACATTTGACACAGCACTCTATTATGTTTGTCTGTCGGTCAATTACATTTTAATGATATTCATGTGATTGTTGTAAAAAAAAAATATGTACGTTTGCATTTCTTTTTAAAGTCTGATGTTTATAAGTTCAGAGGAGAAAGAAATCAACTGGGTGTTTTTTTTTTTTTACATACAGTAACTATAACTATAACAGGACCAGCTGGATTGAGACTAACTGTGAGTGCCGGTAGTGACAGTTCATAGCTACGCACTCAAACATAAACATCTCGTAGTCTTGACTGAACGCTAGATCATATCTGTAAGTGGACCCAGACTGCAAAGGAACTCTCCAAGGCCTCAGATCCCAAGCTATTCACACCTGCATGCAATCAGAGCTCCTCCCGGTGTGAGGTCAAGGCCGGGATCAGAGGGAGGCGTGGAGCCGTCACTCAGCATAGGTCAGGCCTCCTGGGTAAGGTCCACAGGGCTGGTGGGCTGGCTCCTCTGATCCTCTAAGTTGCTTAATTGTTTAAACACCTGTTGTCTCAAAAGGGGGGAGATGAGCAGGGCTGGGGGACATGTCAGTCTCTTTAAAATCAGATCCATTCATAGTGTCAGTCTCTTTCAAATTAGATCCATTTATAGTGTCAGTCTCTTTAAAATCAGATCCATTCATAGTGTCAGTCTCTTTCAAATCAGATCCATTTATAGTGTCAGTCTCTTTCAAATCAGATCCATTCATAGTGTCAGTCTCTTTACAATCAGATCCATTCATAGTGTCAGTCTCTTTAAAATCAGATCAATTCATAGTGTCAGTCTCTTTAAAATCAGATCCATTCATAGTGTCAGTCTCTTTAAAATCAGATCCATTCATAGTGTCAGTCTCTTTACAATCAGATCCATTCATAGTGTCAGTCTCTTTCAAATCAGATCCATTTATAGTGTCAGTCTCTTTCAAATCAGATCCATTCATAGTGTCAGTCTCTTTACAATCAGATCCATTCATAGTGTCAGTCTCTTTAAAATCAGATCAATTCATAGTGTCAGTCTCTTTAAAATCAGATCCATTTATAGTGTCAGTCTCTTTAAAATCAGATCCATTTATAGTGTCAGTCTCTTTAAAATCAGATCCATTCATAGTGTCAGTCTCTTTAAAATCAGATCCATTCATAGTGTCAGTCTCTTTACAATCAGATCCATTCATAGTGTCAGTCTCTTTAAAATCAGATCCATTCATAGTGTCAGTCTCTTTAAAATCAGATCCATTTATAGTGTCAGTCTCTTTAAAATCAGATCCATTTATAGTGTCAGTCTCTTTAAAATCAGATCCATTCATAGTGTCAGTCTCTTTAAAATCAGATCCATTCATAGTGTCAGTCTCTTTAAAATCAGATCCATTCATAGTGTCAGTCTCTTTACAATCAGATCCATTCATAGTGTCAGTCTCTTTACAATCAGATCCATTCATAGTGTCAGTCTCTTTACAATCAGATCCATTCATAGTGTCAGTCTCTTTCAAATCAGATCCATTTATAGAAAGTGTCAGTCTCTTTCAAAATCAGATTCAAATTCAGACCAATCTACTCCTGTGGATCAGAGGTAATGCTAGTTGCTAGGGGATATGACTTATTGATTATAATTTGGCATGGGAAACAAACAGGACAGGAACCTCCCGTTTATATCGCGGAGAACAGAAAAAAACAAGTCCCCAGCTTTGCATTTTGTGTTTTATTGAGTGCTAAAGAAAGGCGGAAGCAATCAAATGCCACCACCGAATAAAATAGTAAACCCCCCCCAGCTAAACAACTTACTTAACATACAAAAGAAGAGTGCATTTCAGTTTTTCTCCTAATTATGCTGATGGCGGTTTCTTTGTTTGCTTGGGTGCTACCAAACCAAGGCCCTAAAGGCCCCTTTTGTCCTGGTAAAGCCCGTGGCTTACACTGCCAGGCAGATGGGAACCGACTGTAATTAGCTTCCCCTCTCTGCCAGGAGAGGGCTTTACCCACATAAAGGTGTCCCCACTGGGCTCTGGAGTGAGCAGGCAGGAGGTGACCCACCATACAGGCCAGTCAGAGAGAGTATAGGGATCAAGTCAACAACAAAAATGTGTAGTCATTTAAATTAACTTCAAATCCTCATAGAAAACAATTGGGAAATGTTCAATACATAAAATTGAATTTTAGTTGAGTTATAAAACATACGGATATATAGCAATAGTTTTCAACAACAGTATATTTAGGCCCATATGGCATCCACCGTCCCCCTTTAAACTCTCTGCATGCGGTTTTTGTTTTTCTTGTTTGTTCAATCATTGCTGTTTTTTTTAAGCGGTTGCTGTTCACACCTCAGCGAACATGCTCAAATGGTTCTCACCCCCAGTTTTAGAACACTGCCACAGCCCTTTGCCCTGAGTAAATGGATACTCTCTTCCTTCCCTTTCTCTCTCTCCTCTCATTGAAAGAAGAGGCTAAAACCTCCCAGCCTAATCAGGGTGCTCCGGAGGATTCCGGGAGCTAAAGAGCTCATGCCTTTGTTGTGGTTGCCATTTTCTGGCGAGGCATAATGCCCCAGGGCTTTTTAATTTGCTCTCCATTGAGTCCTAGTTAATTGGGTTGGTTAACCGTCATCCAGATTCCACTTCCAAGTTCAGTCATGTTAAACCCACATTATATTTCACACACACACACACACACACAAAGACACTGAGCTTCCTGGGACGGCTACGTCCAAGGAAAGGGAAGGATGGATGTGAGGGGTGGAGGGATGGATGGGATTGGATGGAGGAATGGCTGGATGGGAGGACGAGAGAGTGGAATGGCTGAGGGGAGGGAGGGAGAGTGGGATGGCTGAGGGGAGGTAGTAATGGATGGATGGATGAGAGGAGGGAGGGATGGATGGGATTGGATGGAGGAATGGCTGGATGGGATGGCTGAGGGGAGGTAGGGAGGGATGGATGGATGGATGAGGGGAGGGGGAGGGGGAGGGAGGGGAGGGAGGGAGGGAGTGGGATGGCTGAGGGGAGGTAGGAATGGCTGAGGGGAGGTAGGGAGAGTGGGATGGCTGAGGGGAGGGAGGGAGGGAGAGGGGGAGGGAGGGAGAGTGGGATGGCTGAGGGGGGAGGTAGGAATGGATGGATGGCTGAGGGGATGAGAGTGGGATGGCTGAGGGAGGGAGGGCTGGGAGGGAGGAGAGTGGGAGGGAGGGAGGGAGGAGGAGGGAGGGGAGGGAGGGAGGGAGGGGAGGGAGGGAGGGAGGGGGAGGGAGGGAGGGAGGGGGAGGGAGGGAGGGAGGGAGTAATAAGGGCTGGAGGAGGAGTAGAGGTATGAGGAGGTTTGGTCTTCATTACCCGACTTAAACACATAGAGGCTTCTGGCAGGAGGTTGTATTGTTCTGTACCAACATGTCACTGCTATGACTACTGTGGCTACATCTGTAGCTAGTTTTATATTGTCATGACTGCTCTCGGTGTAATTATGCCTTATACTTATGTACCAAACAGGGTAAAAGCAGCCAGCTCTGACCACCACTATTGGTTGAAGGATCATAAACATCACATGGGTCACGGGTAGCCTGTGGCCTTCATCACTATGGAGGATGAACCAGACCGGGCAATCACATTACCCCAGACAAGCCCATCTGAAGTGGGGATTACCCCCGGGCCTGCCACATCTGCTTGGGTCTCCAGTGGGAGCCAAAAGATGAAGTGTCCTGGACTAAGCGAAGGGCTTTCTAAGTGTGTAATCATCTGTTGCTCCTCTAGGTGTGGCCAGGCGAGCGAACACAACGTTGGCTTTTTTTCCACCAAATCCCAGTGATTCGAAATGCGCCTTAGGAATCTCATTAAGACCCTCCACGCGTCGATGGCGCTGCGGCAGACTGCCAGTTTTCTCCTGGAGCACAGCAGGAGCAGAACAGGCCGGATTTACCCGGATAATGGTTTCATATCAAGTAGGGAGCAGCCATGAGACAGTGAATAAGCAAAGAGGAGAATATTCTCTCCTTCTCCTTGTCCTCCTTCTCTTTCTCCTTCCCCCTCTCCTTCTCTCTCTCTCTCGCTCTTTCTTTATTTCTCTCTCTCTCTCGTTCACTCTTGCCTGCTCTCCCTACTCGATTGCTGTAACTATTCCCTAAGCCTACCTATTCAGGCAACCAAAACAACATTGATTTCCCATTATGGGTGGCAAGGCTCCTGTTGGGGAGGTCCTGTCGGTTGACTGGTTCTCAGGCCTGTCCTTCAGGAGACTGTTTCACTGTTGTGTCGATGTGATTCTGTGCTTGGTTTCCCAAAACAAATTGAACATGGTGCTGTCACACTAGCTGCCTTGGGATAGGTCTACAGAGGCTGGGGTATAGACTCTGTCTGAATAAGGGCTAGGGCCTCATTACTTAGTTCAACCTCCCTTCGAGAATTTGATAAGGAATTTATTAATTTTCAACTACACTTAACTGACTTGCTTAGTTAAATAAAGATTAAATAAATAAATAAATACGCATGAAGTTAGTTGCTTAATTAACTCAGGAACCACACCTGTGTGGAAGCAACTGCTTTCAATACATTTACATTTACATTTAAGTCATTTAGCAGACGTTCTTATCCAGAGCGACTTACAATATACTCTGTATCCTCATTTACTCAAGTGTTTCCATTATTTTGACAGTTCACAGTATATAAAACACAGGTAAATCATGCTGTTGACTGCACTGGTCCTTTAACTTTTTTTGGGATAGGGGGCAGCATTTTCACTTTTGGATGAATAGTGTGCCCAAACTGAACTTTCTCCTACTCTGTCCCAGATGCTAATATATGCATATTATTATTGGTATTGGATAGAAAACACTCAGAAGTTTCTAAAACTGTTTGAATGATGTCTGTGAATATAAAAGAACTCATATGGCAGACAAAAACCTGAGAAGAAATCCAAACAGGAAGTGAGAAATCGATTTTCAAAACAGTGCCTATTGAAATCCTTGTTAGATATGGATGTGCTTGCACTTCCTAGGGCTTCCACTAGATGTCACAGTCTTCAGATACTGGTTTTAGGATTCTGCTTTAATTAAAGGAGGGGCTCATAAGAACTCTGAGTGAGTGGTCTGGCAGAGAGCCTCGGTCTCATGAAGCGCGCTCCCGACAGAGTACGCTCTCGTTCCAATGCTTTTCTTCAAACAATGCAATTCTCCGGTTGGAACCTTAATAATGATTAAAGTTAAAAACATCCTAAAGATTGATTGCATACATCGCTTGACTTGTTTCTACGACCTGTAATGGAACTTTTTGAGTTGTTGTCTGGAGGAAGTGCTCATGAAGATGGATTACTGGGCTGAACACGCTAACAACAAGTGGCTAAATGATGAGCTTTATGGAACAAATCAGTCATTTATTGTCTAACTGGGATTCCTGGGAGTGCCTTCTGATGAAGATCATCAAAGGTAATTGATTATTAATAGTATTTTTTCTAACTAATGTTGACTCCAAAATGGCAGAGTTTTCTCTGGCTGAATAGTACTGAGCGCTGTTCTTAGATTATGCTTTTTCCATAAAGTTTTTAAAAAATCTGACACAGCTGTTGCATTAACCTCTAGCGTCGAGCAATCCGGTATCCGGGAGCCTCAAGCTCATTACCATAACGCAACGTTTCCTATTCATGAAAATCGCAAATGAAATGAAATAAATATATTGAAACACAAGCTTAGCCTTTTGTTAACGACACTGTCATCTCAGATTTTCTAAATATGCTTTAACCAAAGCTACACAAGCATTTGTGTAAGAGTATTGATAGCCTAGCAGCAGCTACTCTTCCTGGGGTTTATTATGGATCCCAATTAGTTCTTATCAGGGCAGCAGCTACTCTTCCTGGGGTTTATTATGGATCCCCATTAGTTCCTGTCAAGGCAGCAGCTACTCTTTCTGGGGTTTATTATGGGTCCCCATTAGTTCCTATCAAGGCAGCAGCTACTCTTCGTCGGCACGAGGAATTGCTTCGTGGGCTGATGGAAGGTCCAAACGTTGGCTGGGCGCCATGACAGGGTGTTGGACACGCTGCTGGAGCAATTCATTGGGTCGTCTTGGGGGCAGCCTGCCATGGTGGTGACCCCACCTCCCCTCAGCAACTCGGAGGCTAACAGCGACGCCCAACCGGCCACTCCACAGTCCCGGGAGCCCCGGTTACTTCCCACGGACACTTTAACGGAGAGCCATAAACACTATTCAATAAACACTAGTACATAAACACTACTACATAAACACTACTCCATAAACACTATTCTGTAAACACTAGTACATAAACACTACTACATAAACACTACTCCATAAACACTACTACATAAACACTACTCCATAAACACTACTCCATAAACACTACTCCATAAACACTACTCCATAAACACTACTCCATAAACACTACTCCATAAACACTAGTACATAAACACTACTCCATAAACACTACTCCATAAACACTACTCCATAAACACTACTACATAAACACTATTACATAAACACTACTACATAAACACTATTACATAAACACTACTACATAAACACTACCCCATATACACTACTACATAAACACTACTACATAAACACTACTACATAAACACTACTACATATACACTACTCCATAAACACTATTACATAAACACTATTACATAAACACTACTACATAAACACTACTACATAAACACTACTCCATAAACACTACTACATAAACACTACTCCATAAACACTACTCCATAAACACTACTACATAAACACTACTACATAAACACTACTACATAAACACTACTCCATAAACACTATTACATAAACACTACTACATAAACACTACTACATAAACACTACTACATAAACACTACTCCATAAACACTACTCCATAATCACTAGTACATAAACACTTACATAAACACTCCTCCATAAACACTACTCCATAAACACTACTACATAAACACTACTACATAAACACTACTACATAAACACTACTCCATAAACACTACTCCATAAACACTATTACATAAACACTACTACATAAACACTACTACATAAACACTATTACATAAACACTACTACATAAACACTATTACATAAACACTACTACATAAACACTACTACATAAACACTACTCCATAAACACTACTACATAAACACTATTACATAAACACTACTACATAAACACTACTACATAAACACTACTACATAAACACTATTACATAAACACTACTACATAAACACTACTCCATAAACACTACTCCATAAACACTACTACATATACACTACTACATATACACTACTACATAAACACTACTACATAAACACTACTACATATACACTACTACATAAACACTACTACATAAACACTACTACATAAACACTATTACATAAACACTACTCCATAAACACTACTACATAAACACTACTCCATAAACACTACTCCATAAACACTACTACATAAACACTACTCCATAAACACTACTCCATAAACACTACTACATAAACACTACTCCATAAACACTACTCCATAAACACTACTACATAAACACTACTCCATAAACACTACTCCATAAACACTACTACATAAACACTACTCCATAAACACTACTCCATAAACACTACTACATAAACACTACTCCATAAACACTACTCCATAAACACTACTACATAAACACTACTCCATAAACACTACTACATAAACACTACTACATAAACACTACTCCATAAACACTACTACATAAACACTACTACATATACACTACTACATAAACACTACTCCATAAACACTACTACATAAACACTACTCCATAAACACTACTACATAAACACTACTACATAAACACTACTCCATAAACACTACTACATAAACACTACTACATATACACTACTACATAAACACTACTCCATAAACACTACTCCATATACACTCCTCCATAAACACTAGTACATAAACACTACTACATTTACATTTACATTACATTTAAGTCATTTAGCAGACGCTCTTATCCAGAGCGACTTACAAATTGGTGCATACACCTTATGACAACCAGTGGAACAGCCACTTGCATCTAAATCTTGTTGGGGGTGAGAAGGGGGGGGTGAGAAGGATTACTTACCCTTACTTACCCTATCCTAGGTATTCCTTGAAGAGGTGGGGTTTCAGGTGTCTCCGGAAGGTGGTGATTGACTCCGCTGTCCTGGCGTCGTGAGGGAGTTTGTTCCACCATTGGGGGCCAGAGCAGCGAACAGTTTTGACTGGGCTGAGCGGGAACTGTACTTCCTCAGTGGTAGGGAGGCGAGCAGGCCAGAGGTGGATGAACGCAGTGTCCTTGTTTGGGTGTAGGGCCTGATCAGAGCCTGGAGGTACTGAGGTGCCGTTCCCCTCACAGCTCCGTAGGCGAGCACCATGGTCTTGTAGCGGATGCGAGCTTCAACTGGAAGCCAGTGGAGAGAGCGGAGGAGCGGGGTGACGTGAGAGAACTTGGGAAGGTTGAACACCAGACGGGCTGCGGCGTTCTGGATGAGTTGTAGGGGTTTAATGGCACAGGCAGGGAGCCCAGCCAACAGCGAGTTGCAGTAATCAAGACGGGAGATGACAAGTGCCTGGATTAGGACCTGCGCCGCTTCCTGTGTGAGGCAGGGTCGTACTCTGCGGATGTTGTAGAGCATGAACCTACAGGAACGGGACACCGCCTTGATGTTAGTTGAGAACGTCAGGGTGTTGTCCAGGATCACGCCAAGGTTCTTAGCGCTCTGGGAGGAGGACACAATGGAGTTGTCAACCGTGATGGCGAGATCATGGAACGGGCAGTCCTTCCCCGGGAGGAAGAGGAGCTCCGTCTTGCTGAGGTTCAGCTTGAGGTGGTGATCCGTCATCCACACTGATATGTCTGCCAGACATGCAGAGATGCGATTCGCCACCTGGTCATCAGAAGGGGGAAAGGAGAAGATTAATTGTGTGTCGTCTGCATAGCAATGATAGGAGAGACCATGTGAGGTTATGACAGAGCCAAGTGACTTGGTGTATAGCGAGAATAAGAGAGGGCCTAGAACAGAGCCCTGGGGGACACCAGTGGTGAGAGCGCGTGGTGAGGAGACAGATTCTCGCCACGCCACCTGGTAGGAGCGACCTGTCAGGTAGGACGCAATCCAAGCGTGGGCCGCGCCGGAGATGCCCAACTCGGAGAGGGTGGAGAGGAGGATCTGATGGTTCACAGTATCGAAGGCAGCCGATAGGTCTAGAAGGATGAGAGCAGAGGAGAGAGAGTTAGCTTTAGCAGTGCGGAGCGCCTCCGTGATACAGAGAAGAGCAGTCTCAGTTGAATGACTAGTCTTGAAACCTGACTGATTTGGATCAAGAAGGTCATTCTGAGAGAGATAGCGGTAGAGCTGGCCAAGGACGGCACGCTCAAGAGTTTTGGAGAGAAAAGAGAGAAGGGATACTGGTCTGTAGTTGTTGACATCGGAGGGATCGAGTGTAGGTTTTTTCAGAAGGGGTGCAACTCTCGCTCTCTTGAAGACGGGAGGGACGTAGCCAGCGGTCAGGGATGAGTTGATGAGCGAGGTGAGGTAAGGGAGAAGGTCTCCGGAAATGGTCTGGAGAAGAGAGGAGGGGATAGGGTCAAGCGGGCAGGTTGTTGGGCGGCCGGCCGTCACAAGACGCGAGATTTCATCTGGAGAGAGAGGGGAGAAAGAGGTCAGAGCATAGGGTAGGGCAGTGTGGGCAGAACCAGCAGTGTCGTTTGACTTAGCAAACGAGGATCGGATGTCATCGACCTTCTTTTCAAAATGGTTGACGAAGTCATCTGCAGAGAGGGAGGAGGGAGGGGGGAGGATTCAGGAGGGAGGAGAAGGTGGCAAAGAGCTTCCTAGGGTTAGAGGCAGATGCTTGGAATTTAGAGTGGTAGAAAGTGGCTTTAGCAGCAGAGACAGAGGAGGAAAATGTAGAGAGGAGGGAGTGAAAGGATGCCAGGTCCGCAGGGAGGCGAGTTTTCCTCCATTTCCGCTCGGCTGCCCGGAGCCCTGTTCTACATAAACACTACCCCATAAACACTACTACATATACACTACTACAAATACACTACTACATAAACACTACTCCATAAACACTACTCCATATACACTCCTACATAAACACTACTACATAAACACTACTCCATAAACACTACTACATAAACACTACTACATATACACTACTACATATACACTACTACATAAACACTACTACATAAACACTACTACATAAACACTACTACATATACACTACTACATAAACACTACTCCATAAACACTACTACATAAACACTACTCCATAAACACTATTACATAAACACTACTACATAAACACTACTCCATAAACACTACTACATAAACACTACTCCATAAACACTATTACATAAACACTACTACATAAACACTACTCCATAAACACTACTACATAAACACTACTCCATAAACACTATTACATAAACACTACTACATAAACACTACTCCATAAACACTACTACATAAACACTACTACATATACACTACTACATAAACACTACTCCATAAACACTACTCCATATACACTAAACACTCCATAAACACTAGTACATAAACACTACTACATAAACACTACCCCATAAACACTACTCCATAAACACTATTACAGAAACACTATTACATAAACACTACCCCATAAACACTATTACAGAAACACTACTCCATAAACACTATTACATAAACACTATTACATAAACACTACTACATAAACACTATTACAGAAACACTCCTCCATAAACACTATTACAGAAACACTATTACATAAACACTACCCCATAAACACTATTACATAAACACTACTACATAAACACTACTACATAAACACTACATAAACATAAACACTACTCCATAAACACTATTACATAAACACTACTACATAAACACTACTACATAAACACTACTACATAAACACTACTAACACTACTACATAAACACTACCCCATACACTACTACATAAACACTACTACACACTACTACATAAACACTACTATAAACAAACACTACTACATAAACACTATTATATAAACACTACTCATAAACACTATTACATAAACACTACTACATAAACACTACTACATAAACACTACTCCATAAACACTACTACATAAACACTATTACATAAACACTATCCCATAAACACTATTACATAAACACTACTACATAAACACTACTCCATAAACACTACTACATAAACACTACTCCATAAACACTACTACATAAACACTACTCCATAAACACTACTCCATAAACACTACTACATAAACACTACTCCATAAACACTACTACATAAACACTATTACATAAACACTACTCCATAAACACTACTCCATAAACACTATTACATAAACACTATTACATAAACACTACTACATAAACACTATTACATAAACACTACTACATAAACACTACTACATAAACACTACTCCATAAACACTACTACATAAACACTACTACATAAACACTACTCCATAAACACTACTACATAAACACTACTCCATATACACTACTACATAAACACTACTACATAAACACTACCCCATATACACTACTACAGAAACACTACGATATAAACACTACTACATAAACACTACTCCATAAACACTACTATATAAACACTACTACATAAACACTACCCCATATACACTACTACATAAACACTATTACAGAAACACTATTACAGAAACACTATTATATAAACACTACTACATAAACACTACTACATAAACACTACTCCATAAACACTACTACATAAACACTACTCCATAAACACTACTACATAAACACTACTACATAAACACTACTACATAAACACTACTACATAAACATAAACACTACCACTACTACATAAACACTACTACAGAAACACTACTACATAAACACTACTCCATAAACACTACTACATACTACACTACTCCATAAACACTACTACATAAACACTACTAAACACTAAACACTACTACATAAACACTATTACAGAAACACTATTACATAAACACTAAACACTACTACACTAAACACTACTACATAAACACTACTACATAAACACTACTACATAAACACTATTACATAAACACTATTACTACATAAACACTACCCCATAAACACTACCCCATAAACACTACTAAACACTACTACACTACTACATAAACACTACTAAACATAAACACTACCCCATAAACACTACCCCATAAACACTACTACATAAACACTACTACATAAACACTACTACATAAACACTACCCCATAAACACTACCCCATAAACACTACTACATATACACTACTACACTACTACATAAACACTACTACATATACATAAACACTACTACATAAACACTATTACATAAACACTACCCCATAAACACTACCCCATAAACACTACTACATATACACTACTACATAAACACTACTACATAAACACTACCCCATAAACACTACCCCATAAACACTACTACATATACACTACTACATAAACACTGCTACATAAACACTACTCCATAAACACTACCCCATAAACACTACTACATAAACACTACCCTACATAAACACTACCCCATAAACACTACTACATAAACACTACTACATAAACACTACTACATAAACACTACTACATAAACACTACTACATAAACACTATTACATAAACACTACTCCATATACACTACTACATAAACACTACTACATAAACACTACTACATAAACACTACTCCATAAACACTACTACATATACACTACTACATAAACACTACTACATAAACACTACTACATAAACACTACTACATAAACACTACTACATAAACACTACTCCATAAACACTACTACATAAACACTACTACATAAACACTACTCCATAAACACTACTATATAAACACTACTACATAAACACTACCCCATATACACTACTACATAAACACTATTACAGAAACACTATTACAGAAACACTACTATATAAACACTACTAAAACAACATGATTGAGAAATTGTCCCACGAGGCATTGACCTCTCGACACATAGAATTAGATATTAAAACTCTCTAGCTGACCTCCTGACCTCTCTCATGTAGTTTGTGTGTGGGATGTGTCTGCGAGCCTGATTTACACAAGCATCGGTTAAAGAGAAACCTCCTGTGTCCGGGCCGACCACACTGTGAATCTCAGATGCAGTATGCTTGGCTGTTGAATGTAAATAAGAAGGAGAGGCTTGCTTTGTTTATTTGTTCAGTCATGAGCTCCAGGCTGCGGCGTAGCCCTTGGTGACTCAACTGTGCAGCTGTAAAATCCAACAAGAAAGAGTGAAGGGTCAAAGGTGAACGAGGAGGTTATCAATGGGTTTTCATTAGGGATTATTGCAGCCACAGCTTTTTGCGTTCGATTGTCATTTGCCACAATGGACTCCTCGGATTAGGAAAGCCTTGCCTTGGTGTCAGAGTTCAAAGGTCAAATCAGTGTCATGATCTGTAAAAGATGCCCACATATGAACTCAATGACAGTGAAAGGCAATTATAATGCACTGGTCTGATTAATATACCTGTATTATCTAGGAAGGAAAGCAAACATACTGAATTGAACACGTTCCTCTGATATAGGTGTATTTGTATGTATTATGGATCCCCATTAGTTCTTATCAGGGCAGCAGCTACTCTTCCTGGGGTTTATTATGGATCCCCTTTAGTTCCTGGCTTGGCAGCAGCTACTCTTCCTGGGGTTTATTATAGATCCCCATTAGTTCCAATAAGGGCAGCAGCTACTCTTCCTGGGGTTTATTATGGGTCCCCTTTAGTTCCTGTCAAGGCAGCAGCTCCTCTTCCTGGGGTTTATTATAGATCCCCAGTAGTTCCAATAAGGGCAGCAGCTACTCTTCCTGGGGATTATTATGGATCCCCATTAGTTCTTATCAGAGCAGCAGTTACTCTTCCTGGGGTATATTATGGATCCCCATTAGTTCGTATCAGGGCAGCAGCCACTCTTCCTGGGGTTTATTATGGATCCCCATTAGTTCCTGTAAGGGCAGCAGCTACTCCTCCTGGGGTTTATTATGGGTCCCCTTTAGTTTCTGGCTTGGCAGCAGCTCCTCTTCCTGGGCTTTATTATGGATCCCCATTCGTTCCTATCAGGGCAGCAGCTACTCTTCCTGGGGTTTATCATGGATCCCCATTAGTTCCTATCAGGGCAGCAGCTACTCTTCCTGGGGTTTATTATGGATCCCCTTTAGTTCCTGGCTTGGCAGCAGCTCCTCTTCCTGGGGTTTATTATAGATCCCCATTAGTTCCAATAAGGGCAGCAGCTACTCTTCCTGGGGATTAATATGGATCCCCATTAGTTCTTATCAGAGCAGCAGTTACTCTTCATGGGGTTTATTATGGATCCCCATTAGTTCTTATCAGAGCAGCAGTTACTCTTCCTGGGGTTTATTATGGATCTCCATTAGTTCCTGCAAAGGCAGCAGCTACTCCTCCTGGGGTTTATTATTGATCCCCATTAGTTCCTGCCAAGGCAGCAGCTACTCTTCCTGGGGTTTATTATGGAACCCCATTAGTTCCTGTAAGGGCAGCAGCTACTCCTCCTGGGGTTTATTATGGGTCCCCATTAGTTCCTGCCAAGGCAGCAGCTACTCTTCATGGGGTATATTATGGATCCCCATTAGTTCGTATCAGGGCAGCAGCCACTCTTCCTGGGGTTTATTATGGATCCCCATTAGTTCCTGTAAGGGCAGCAGCTACTCCTCCTGGGGTTTATTATTGATCCCCATTAGTTCCTGTCAAGGCAGCAGCTACTCTTCCTGGGGTTTATTATTGATCCCCATTAGTTCCTGTCAAGGCAGCAGCTACTCCTCCTGGGGTTTATTATGGGTCCCCATTAGTTCCTGCCAAGGCAGCAGCTACTCTTCCTGGGGTTTATTATGGATCTCCATTAGTTCCTGTCAAGGCAGCAGCTACTCCTCCTGGGGTTTATTATGGATCTCCATTAGTTCCTGCCAAGGCAGCAGCTACTCTTCCTGGGGTTTATTATGGATCCCCATTAGTTCCTGTAAGGGCAGCAGCTACTCTTCCTGGGGTTTATTATGGATCCCCATTAGTTCCTGTCAAGGCAGCAGCTACTCCTCCTGGGGTTTATTATGGATCTCCATTAGTTCCTGCCAAGGCAGCAGCTACTCTTCCTGGGGTTTATTATTGATCTCCATTAGTTCCTGTAAGGGCAGCAGCTACTCTTCCTGGGGTTTATTATGGATCTCCATTAGTTCCTGTCAAGGCAGCAGCTACTCTTCCTGGGGTTTATTATTGATCTCCATTAGTTCCTGTAAGGGCAGCAGCTACTCTTCCTGGGGTTTATTATGGATCTCCATTAGTTCCTGTAAGGGCAGCAGCTACTCTTCCTGGGGTTTATTATGGATCTCCATTAGTTCCTGTAAGGGCAGCAGCTACTCTTCCAGGGGTTTATTATGGATCTCCATTAGTTCCTGTAAGGGCAGCAGCTACTCTTCCAGGGGTTTATTATTGATCCCCATTAGTTCCTGCCAAGGCAGCAGCTACTCTTCCTGGGGTTTATTATGGATCTCCATTAGTTCCTGCCAAGGCAGCAGCTACTATTCCCGGGGTTTATTATGGATCTCCATTAGTTCCTGCCAAGGCAGCAGCTACTCCTCCTGGGGTTTATTATGGGTCCCCATTAGTTCCTGCCAAGGCAGCAGCTACTATTCCCGGGGTTTATTATGGATCTCCATTAGTTCCTGCCAAGGCAGCAGCTACTCTTCCTGGGGTTTATTATTGATCCCCATTAGTTCCTGTCAAGGCAGCAGCTACTCCTCCTGGGGTTTATTATGGGTCCCCATTAGTTCCTGCCAAGGCAGCAGCTACTATTCCCGGGGTTTATTATGGATCTCCATTAGTTCCTGCCAAGGCAGCAGCTACTCCTCCTGGGGTTTATTATGGATCTCCATTAGTTCCTGCCAAGGCAGCAGCTACTCTTCCTGGGGTTTATTATGGATCTCCATTAGTTCCTGCCAAGGCAGCAGCTACTCTTCCCGGGGTTTATTATGGATCCCCATTAGTTCCTGTCAAGGCAGCAGCTACTCCTCCTGGGGTTTATTATGGATCTCCATTAGTTCCTGTCAAGGCAGCAGCTACTCCTCCTGGGGTTTATTATGGATCTCCATTAGTTCCTGTCAAGGCAGCAGCTACTCTTCCTGGGGTTTATTATGGATCTCCATTAGTTCCTGCCAAGGCAGCAGCTACTCTTCCTGGGGTTTATTATGGATCTCCATTAGTTCCTGTCAAGGCAGCAGCTACTCTTCCTGGGGTTTATTATGGATCTCCATTAGTTCCTGCCAAGGCAGCAGCTACTCTTCCTGGGGTTTATTATGGATCTCCATTAGTTCCTGCCAAGGCAGCAGCTACTATTCCCGGGGTTTATTATGGATCCTCATTAGTTCCTGCCAAGGCAGCAGCTACTATTCCCGGGGTTTATTATGGATCTCCATTAGTTCCTGCCAAGGCAGCAGCTACTATTCCCGGGTTTATTATGGATCCTCATTAGTTCCTGCCAAGGCAGCAGCTACTATTCCCGGGGTTTATTATGGATCTCCATTAGTTCCTGCCAAGGCAGCAGCTACTATTCCCGGGTTTATTATGGATCCTCATTAGTTCCTGCCAAGGCAGCAGCTACTATTCCCGGGTTTATTATGGATCTCCATTAGTTCCTGCCAAGGCAGCAGCTACTCTTCCTGGGGTTTATTATGGATCTCCATTAGTTCCTGCCAAGGCAGCAGCTACTCTTCCTGAGGTTTATTATGGATCTCCATTAGTTCCTGCCAAGGCAGCAGCTACTCTTCCTGGGGTCCAGCAACATGGAGGCAGTTACATAGAATACATATAAAAACATTACATTCCACAGTAGATTTCACAGCAGATGAAGTGTGCACCCTGAGTTGTGTGACGCTGAATGTGCGGGCTCACTAGAAAAACATATCTTTTTTTGGACGTAGAGTGTATGAAATGTGCCCTGTCCGTCCTAGGCCCAATGTGAGACGTTCCTCCAGGAAGAGACTGAGGTTAATCAGTGAGGGTGAAACATTGGGCTTTACCTGGTCCTTTACCTGGTCCTGGAGACAGAATTAGGAAGGGGCTGGATTGTCAGTGTCTGTGGAAATAGAACAAGCACTGTTCAGAAGGACATAAGGAATTGGATGGATATGCCAAGGCAATATCTGTTCTGTTTAAATAGTGTTATTTTACTTACATAGAATCTTCTTCTTTCCCATTTGGATCAATATGTCTTCCACCAGAGAGCGCCACTATAAGAGGAGGGTTTTCCATTCCACCAGAGAGCGCCATTGGGGGGAGGGTGTTCCATTCCACCAGAGAGCGCTACTGGTGGGAGGGTTTTCCATTCCACCAGAGAGGGCTACTGGGGGGAGGGTGTTCCATTCCACCAGAGAGCACCACTGGGAGGAGGGTGTTCCAATCCACCAGAGAGCGCCACTGGGGGGAGGGTGTTCCATTCCACTAGAGAGAGCCACTGGGGGGAGGGTTTTCCATTCCACCAGAGAGGGCTACTGGGGGGAGGGTGTTCCATTCCACCAGAGAGCGCTACTGGTGGGAGGGTTTTCCATTCCACCAGAGAGGGCTACTGGGGGAGGGTGTTCCAATCCACCAGAGAGCGCCACTGGGGGGAGGGTGTTCCATTCCACTAGAGAGAGCCACTGGGGGGAGGGTGTTCCATTCCACCAGAGAGGGCTACTGGGGGGAGGGTGTTCCATTCCACTAGAGAGAGCCACTGGGGGGAGGGTGTTCCATTCCACCAGAGAGCGCCACTGGGGGGCGGGTGTTCCATTCCACTAGAGAGAGCCACTGGGGGGAGGGTTTTCCATTCCACCAGAGAGGGCCACTGGGGGAGGGTGTTCCATTCCACTAGAGAGAGCCACTGGGGGGAGGGTTTTCCATTCCACCAGAGAGCGCCACTGGGGGAGGGTTTTCCATTCCACCAGAGAGCACCACTGGGGGGAGGGTGTTCCATTCCACCAGAGAGCGCCACTGGGGGGAGGGTTTTCCATTCCACCAGAGAGCACCACTGGGGGAAGGTTTTCCATTCCACCAGAGAGCTCCACTGGGGGGAGGGTTTTCCATTCCACCAGAGAGCACCACTGGGAGGAGGGTTTTCCATTCCACCAGAGAGCACCACTGGGGGAGGGTGTTCCATTCCACCAGAGAGCACCACTGGGAGGAGGGTTTTCCATTCCACCAGAGAGCACCACTGGGAGGAGGGTTTTCCATTCCACCAGAGAGCACCACTGGGAGGAGGGTTTTCCATTCCACCAGAGAGCACCACTGGGGGGAGGGTGTTCCAATCCACCAGAGAGCACCACTGGGAGGAGGGTTTTCCATTCCACCAGAGAGTGCCACTGGGGGGAGGGTGTTCCATTCCACCAGAGAGCACCACTGGGAGGAGGGTTTTCCATTCCACCAGAGAGTGCCACTGGGGGGAGGGTGTTCCATTCCACCAGAGAGCACCACTGGGAGGAGGGTTTTCCATTCCACCAGAGAGCGCCACTGGGGGAGGGTTTTCCATTCCACCAGAGAGTGCCACTGGGGGGAGGGTGTTCCATTCCACCAGAGAGCGCCACTGGGGGAGGGTTTTCCATTCCACCAGAGAGCCACTGGGGGAGGGTGTTCCATTCCACCAGAGAGCACCACTGGGGGGAGGGTGTTCCATTCCACCAGAGAGCGCCACTGGGGGAGGGTTTTCCATTCCACCAGAGAGTGCCACTGGGGGAGGGTGTTCCATTCCACCAGAGAGCGCCACTGGGGGGAGGGTGTTCCATTCCACCAGAGAGCCACTGGGAGGAGGGTTTTCCATTCCACCAGAGAGCACCACTGGGAGGAGGGTTTTCCATTCCACCAGAGAGCCACTGGGAGGAGGGTTTTCCATTCCACCAGAGAGCCACTGGGAGGAGGGTTTTCCATTCCACCAGAGAGCACCACTGGGAGGAGGGTTTTCCATTCCACCAGAGAGCACCACTGGGGGGAGGGTTTTCCATTCCACCAGAGAGCACCACTGGGGGAGGGTTTTCCATTCCACCAGAGAGCACCACTGGGAGGAGGGTGTTCCATTCCACCAGAGAGCACCACTGGGAGGAGGGTTTTCCATTCCACCAGAGAGCTCCACTGGGGGAGGGTTTTCCATTCCACCAGAGAGCTCCACTGGGAGGAGGGTTTTCCATTCCACCAGAGAGCACCAGTGGGAGGAGGGTTTTCCATTCCACCAGAGAGCACCACTGGGAGGAGGGTTTTCCATTCCACCAGAGAGCACCACTGGGGGAGGGTTTTCCATTCCACCAGAGAGCGCCACTGGGGGAGGGTGTTCCATTCCACCAGAGAGCACCACTGGGGGGAGGGTTTTCCATTCCACCAGAGAGCGCCACTGGGAGGAGGGTGTTCCATTCCACCAGAGAGCACCAGTGGGAGGAGGGTGTTCCAATCCACCAGAGAGCTCCACTGGGGGGAGGGTTTCAGTCAAAATAAAGATGGATTTGATGGATATGATATGTAGTTTATCAGTGAAACAATAGATTTGATATGTAGTGTATCAGTGGAACAATAGATTTGATATGTAGTGTATCAGTGGAACAATAGATAGGATAGATATGAATCCACACAATGTTGGCCAGACCTTAAAACATAATTGATTCTTTATTTCCATGCAGTCGTTTTGTTTACACATTTTCAGTCAACCTGTTGTAGGGTAAGGCTATCGTTAAAGAAGGTTATCATTAAAGCAGGTTATCATTAAAGCAGGTTATCATTAAAGAAGGCTATAATTAAAGAAGGTTATCAGTAAAGAAGGATATCATTAAAGAAGGTTATCAGTAAAGAAGGTTATCATTAAAGAAGGTTATCATTAAAGAAGGCTATAATTAAAGCAGGTTATCATTAAAGAAGGTTATCATTAAAGAAGGTTATCATTAAAGAAGGCTATAATTAAAGCAGGTTATCATTAAAGAAGGTTATCATTAAAGCAGGTTATCATTAAAGCAGGTTATCATTAAAGAAGGTTATCATTAAAGAAGGTTATCATTAAAGAAGGTTATCATTAAAGAAGGTTATCATTAAAGCAGGTTATCATTAAAGCAGGTTATCATTAAAGAAGGTTATCATTAAAGAAGGTTATCATTAAAGAAGGTTATCATTAAAGCAGGTTATCATTAAAGCAGGTTATCATTAAAGAAGGTTATCATTAAAGCAGGTTATCATTAAAGCAGGTTATCATTAAAGAAGGTTATCATTAAAGAAGGTTATCATTAAAGAAGGTTATCATTAAAGCAGGTTATCATTAAAGCAGGTTATCATTAAAGAAGGTTATCATTAAAGAAGGTTATCATTAAAGAAGGTTATCTTTAAAGCAGGTTATCATTAAAGCAGGTTATCATTAAAGAAGGTTATCATTAAAGAAGGTTATCATTAAAGCAGGTTATCATTAAAGAAGGTAATCATTAAAGAATGTTATCATTAAAGAAGGTTATCATTAAAGAAGGTTATCATTAAAGCAGGTTATCATTAAAGCAGGTTATCATTAAAGAAGGTTATCATTAAAGCAGGTTATCATTAAAGAAGGTTATCATTAAAGAAGGTTATCATTAAAGCAGGTTATCATTAAAGCAGGTTATCATTAAAGAAGGTAATCATTAAAGAATGTTATCATTAAAGAAGGTTATCATTAAAGAAGGTTATCATTAAAGCAGGTTATCATTAAAGCAGGTTATCATTAAAGAAGGTTATCATTAAAGAAGGTTATCATTAAATAAGGTTATCATTAAAGCAGGTTATCATTAAAGCAGGTTATCATTAAAGCAGGTTATCATTAAAGAAGGTTATCATTAAAGAAGGTTATCATTAAAGAAGGTTATCATTAAAGCAGGTTATCATTAAAGCAGGTTATCATTAAAGAAGGTTATCATTAAAGCAGGTTATCATTAAAGCAGGTTATCATTAAAGCAGGTTATCATTAAAGAAGGTTATCATTAAAGAAGGTTATCATTAAATAAGGTTATCATTAAAGCAGGTTATCATTAAAGAAGGTTATCATTAAAGCAGGTTATCATTAAAGCAGGTTATCATTAAAGAAGGTTATCATTAAAGAAGGTTATCATTAAAGAAGGTTATCATTAAAGCAGGTTATCATTAAAGAAGGTTATCATTAAAGAAGGTTATCATTAAAGCAGGTTATCATTAAAGCAGGTTATCATTAAAGAAGGTTATCATTAAAGAAGGTTATCATTAAATAAGGTTATCATTAAAGCAGGTTATCATTAAAGAAGGTTATCATTAAAGCAGGTTATCATTAAAGCAGGTTATCATTAAAGAAGGTTATCATTAAAGAAGGTTATCATTACAGAAGGCATTGAATCCGAATCTAAAATGCTAAATTGGAACACTGAGTTTGTTGGATCCCTAGTTGTTATGGCATGCAGACATATTTCCAGTGTTCTATTCTGTCTCTTCAGGGATAGAAATCTATATTACCGCGGGAAAATAACTCAGAACACGAGGGGGAAAAAAAACTTAAAGGAGAAACTTAGAGAGGGAACGTGCTTTAAACGTGCTTTGTTTTTGCTCAGAGCTCTCTTTTACTTTTATAGTTCAGTTATATTTATTTCATGTATTATGAATGGGAGGCTTCTTGTGTAATGAGGGTTGGGGTTTAAAGTCACGCAGGCTGGATGGTGGCAGTGCAGATGGATATGGGGCCATTGAAGGGGCCACTGAGAACACTAATGTCCCCGGACGGTGTTGAATCAGGTACATTCCAGTCGGGAGATTCCCTGTAGTCAGTGTGTGTGGTTGGGTTTGGTCAGTGGGCAAGTCTCTGAACCCAGTCCTCTCTGAACCCAGTCCTCTCTGAACCCAGTCCTCTTTGAACCCAGTCCTCTCTGAACCCAGTCCTCTCTGAACCCAGTCCTCTCTGAACCCAGGCCTCTCTGGACCCCAGTCCTCTCTGGACCCCAGTCCTCTTTAAATCCAGTCCTCTCTGGACCCCAGTCCTCTTTGAACCCGGTCCTCTTTAAACCCGGTCCTCTCTTGGACCCTGTCCTCTCTGGGACACAGTCCTCTCTGGGACCCAGTCCTCTCTGAACCCAGTCCTCTCTGGGACCCTGTCCTCTCTGGGACCCAGTCCTCTCTGGGACCCAGTCCTCTCTGGACCCCAGTCCTCTCTGGACCCAGTCCTCTCTGGACCCCAATCCTCTTTAAATCCAGTCCTCTCTGGACCCCAGTCCTCTTTAAATCCAGTCCTCTCTGGACCCCAGTCCTCGTTGAACCCGGTCCTCTTTAAACTCGGTCCTCTCTGGACCGAGTCCTCTCTGGACCCAGTCCTCGTTGAACCCGGTCCTCTTTAAACCCGGTCCTCTCTGAACCCAGAATCTCTGGACCCCAGTCCTCTTTGAACCCGGTCCTCTTTGAACCCGGTCCTCTCTTGGACCCCAGTCCTCTCCTCTCTGGACCCAGTCCTCTCTGGACCCCAGTCCTCTCTGGGACACTGTCCTCTCTGGGACCAAGTCCTCTCTGGACCCCAGTCCTCTCTGAACCCAGTCCTCTCGGAACCCCAGTCCTCTCTGGACCCCAGTGCCCTCTGGACCCCAGTCCTCTCTGGAACCCAGTCCTCTCTGAACCCAGTCCCCTCTGGACCCCAGTCCTCTCTGGACCCCAGTCCTCTCTGAACCCAGTCCTCTCTGGACCCCAGTCCTCTCTGGACCACAGTCCCCTCTGGACCTTTGTCTCTGCCAGAGTGAACACACTTGTCTAGCATCCTCCTCATGGCAAAATATAGGTTGTAGCCAGTAATGGCCATGGGGAAGGAATCCACTGTAGGTATTTGGACGCAAAAAGACTGATCATTGGAATGTCTTGAAAGCACAATGGTCTAAAGCACTGTATCTCAGTGCTTGAGGCGCAATTGGCCCAGCGTCGTCAGGCGTTGGCCGCTGGTAGGCGGTCATTGTAAATAAGAATTTGTTCTTAAACTGACTTGCCTAGTTAAATAAAGGTCAAATAAATACAAATAAAAATATATATTAAAGGGTGTGTTGAGACCTATCAGACCTGTCGTCTGTGTTCTGGTGATTTCACTAACTGACGTTGAGTTTGCACCCGTCTTCCACTGCTTCCTGCTTTTCGACTATTTTGATATATCTTCCCAGTTCCCTCTTCGAAACGTGTAGGCAGAACCTTGTTCATTTTCAACTCGGTTATCTCCCTAGAACATAAGCTGTGTGGGTGGCAGGAGAGAAGAAGCTTCTCTAGGGTGTCTATTCCCTTGGCCAAGCTTCCCATTCCTCTTCCTGAACATTCTCCTGTGCAATTAATTACACCAGTACATGGGTTTATTCATCCTCTCTCTAGCTGTGTGATAACCCCTGTCTCTCTATCTGATGGGGGGGGGGGGGGGGGCTGTGTGATAACACCTGTCTCTATCTGGTGGGGGAGAGGAGGGGGGCTGTGTGATAACCCCTGTCTCTATCTGGTGGGGGGAGGAGGGGGCTGTGTGATAACCCCTGTCTCTATCTGGTGGGGGGAGGGGGCTGTGTGATAACCCCTGTCTCTATCTGGTGGGGGGAGAGGAGGGGGCTGTGTGTTAACCCATGTCTCTCTGGTGGGGGGAGTCTGTGTGATAACCCCTGTCTCTCTATCTGATGGGGGGCTGTGTGATAACACCTGTCTCTATCTGGTGGGGGGGAGGAGGGGGCTGTGTGATAACCCCAGTCTCTCTGGTGGGTGGGGGGAGGAGGGGGCTGTGTGATAACCCCAGTCTCTCTGGTGGGTGGGGGTGTGGGGGGGGTCTGTGTGATAACCCCTGTCTCTATCTGGTGGACCTAGACTTTGTCTCTCTCAAAGTCTAGGTCCAAAGGGCATCTAAACAGCTTCTACCCCCAAGCCATAAGACTCCTGGACAGCTAATTAAAGGGCAACCCAGAACCCCTCTTTTACGCTGCTGCTACTCTCTGTTATTAACTATGAGTAGTCATTTTAACTCTATCTACATGTATACTCCCGGTCAAAAGTTTTAGAATACTTATTCATTCAAAGGTTTTTCTGCATTAGTGAAGACATCAAAACTGTGAAATAACACATGCTGAATCATGTTGCTGTGCGTTTTGTTGCCAACCTTACTTTGCTACCTGACAACTTTACGTTTTTTTTACTTTTTTAATTACCGTTTATATTTTTTGTTTTTCCCCTCACTCAACTTTTTTTTCATTCAACTTTTTCACTCCCCGGACGCTTTATCTGGACGTGGTTCGTCAGGAACTGCCGAAGCTAAGTAGTAACATTAACATGACGCTTTCTAATTGCAGTCGCTGCATATATATACAGGAGAGGATAGCAGGAGAACGATCGCCTTACGGAGAGGATAGCTGTGCTGCAAGCCCAGCTTCAGACGCAATCGTAAGGGAAGGGTCATTTCCACGTAGGAAAGGATGAAACAGCGTCTGTGCCACCAGTAAGTACAGATCGTAACGTTAGTATAAATCCCCTCGCACCCCTCGCACGGTCCCCGCAGCCGGACAACTTTCTCATGGCTTCTGGAGGGAAATGCTGTAGGAACGCTCAACCGGTGTCGCTCATTCAACCGACAGAAACTTTCAACTGGTTTTCCCCAGTAAGAAGCGAGTGACGAGCCTTCTCTTGTCTATACTCCTCCCGTTACGTGCTCTGAGACGCCGAATCTTCCCACCATTAGCTCTGACAAATTGAAAACCCTAGTCATTGGTGACTACGTTACCCGCAGTATTAGACTTAAAACTAATAATCCAGCGATCATACACTGTTTACCAGGGGGCAGGGCTACCGACGTTAAGGCTAATCTGAAGATGGTGCTGGCTAAAGCTAAAACTGGCGAGTGTAGATAGTATAGAGATATTGTTATCCACGTCGGCACCAACGATGTTAGGACGAAACAGTCAGAGGTCACCAAGCGTAACATAGCTTCTGCGTGCAT
Organism: Oncorhynchus keta; assembly: GCF_023373465.1. NCBI lineage: Eukaryota > Metazoa > Chordata > Actinopteri > Salmoniformes > Salmonidae > Oncorhynchus > Oncorhynchus keta. Next base: position 5,067,971 of record NC_068454.1, on the reverse strand, counting down.
ATCAGCTAGAAAGATGTGTCGGCATCGAGTAATTGTCTCTGGCCCCCTCCCAGTTAGGGGGAGTGATGAGCTCTACAGCAGAGTCTCACAACTCAATCGCTGGTTGAAAACTGTTTTCTGCCCCTCCCAAAAGATAGAATTTGTAGATAATTGGCCCTCTTTCTGGGACTCACCCACAAACAGGACCAAGCCTGGCCTGCTGAGGAGTGACGGACTCCATCCTAGCTGGAGGGGTGCTCTCATCTTATCTACCAACATAGACAGGGCTCTAACTCCTCGCTCCACAATGAAATTGGGTGCAGGCCATGCAGCAGGCTCTTAGCCAGCCTGCCAGCTTAGTGGAGTCTGCCACTAGCACAGTCAGTGTAGTCAGCTCAGCTATCCCCATTGAGACAGTGTCTGTGCCACGACCTGGTTTGGGCAAAACTAAACATGGCAGTGTTCGCCTTAGCAATGTCATAAGGATAAAGACCTACTCCATTCCTGCTATTATTGAAAGAGATCGTGATACCTCATATCTCAAAATAGGGCTACTTAATGTTAGATCCCTCACTTCAAAGGCAATTATAGTCAATTAACTAATCACTGATCATAATCTTGATGTGATTGGCCTGACTGAAACATGGCTTAAGCCTGATGAATTGACTGTGTTAAATGAGGCATTACCTCCTGTTCTCACTAGTGACCATATCCCCTGTGCATCCCGCAGAGGAGGAGGTGATGCTGACGTTTACGACAGCAAATTTCAATTTACAAAAAAAAAAGAGATGTTTTCGGCGTTTGAGCTTCTAGTCATGAAATCTATGCAGCCTTCCTCAATCCCTTTTTATAGCTACTGTTTACAGGCCTCCTGGGCCATATACAGCATTCATCACTGAGGTCCCCAAATTCCTATCGGACCTTGTAGTCATAGCAGATAATATTCTAATTGTTGGTGATTTTAATACTCATATAGAAAAGTCCACAGACCCACTCCAAAAGTCTTTCGGAGCCATCATCGACCTACTCACTGTCACAGTCATAATCTGGACCTAGTTTTGTCCCTTGGAATAAATGTTGTGGATCTTAATGTTTTTCCTCATAAGCCTGGACTATCGGACCACACATTTATTACGTTTGCAATCGCAACAAATCATCTGCTCAGACCCCAACCAAGGAACATCAAAAGTCGTGCTATAGATTCTCAGACAACACAAAGATTCCTTGATGCCCTTCCAGACTCCCTCTGCCTACCCAAGGACGTCAGAGGACAAAAATCAGTTAACCACCTAACTGAGGAACTCAATTTAACCTTGTGCAATACCCTAGATGTAGTTGCACCCCTAAAAACTAAAAACATTTGTCATAAGAAACTAGCTTCCTGCTATACAGAAAATATCCGAGCTCTGAAGCAAGCTTCCAGAAAATTGGAATGGAAATGGCGCCACACTAAACTGGAAGTCTTCCGACTAGCTTGGAAAGACAGTATCGTGCAGTATCGAAGAGCCCTCACTGCTGCTCGATCATCCTATTTTAAAATAAGAACAATACGAAATTTATTTTTGATACTGTCGCAAAGCTAACTCCAAGTGAGGATGGCTTTCACTTCAGCAGTAATAAATTATTGAACTTCTTTGAGGAAAAGATCATGATTATTAGAAAGCAAATTACAGACTCCTCTTTAAATCTGCGTATTCCTTCAAAGCTCAGTTGTCCTGAGTCTGCACAACTCTGCCAGGACATAGGATAAAGTGAGACACTCAAGTGTTTTATCACTATATCTCTTGACACAATGACTAAAATAATCATGGCCTCTAAACCTTCAAGCTGCATACTGGACCCTATTCCAACTAAACTACTGAAAGAGCTGCTTCCTGTGCTTGGCCCTCCTATGTTGAACATAATAAACGGCTCTCTATCCACCGGATGTGTACCAAACTCACTAAAAGTGGCAGTAATAAAGCCTCTCTTGAAAAATCCAAACCTGCACCCAGAAAATATAAAAAACTAAATTGGCCTATTTCGAATCTTCCATTCCTCTCCCCAAAAATGTAAAAAGCTGTTCGCAGCAACTCACTGCATTCCTGAAGACAAACGTATGTATACGAAATGCTTCAGTCTGGATTTAGACCCCATCATAGAGAGATGCAGTTGTGAAGGTGGTAAATGACCTTTTAATGGCATAAGACCAAGGCTCTGCATCTGTCCTCATGCTCCTAGACCTTAGTGCTGCTTTTGATACCATCGACCACCACATTCTTTTGTAGAGATTGGAAACCCAAATTGGTCTACACAGACAAGTTCTGGCCTGGTTTAGATCTTATCTGTCGGAAAGATATCAGTTTGTCGTCTCTGTGAATGGTCCTCTGACAAATCAACTGTACATTTCGGTGTTCCTCAAGGTTCTGTTTTAGGACCACTATTGTTTTCACTGTATATTTTACCTCTTGGGGATGTCATTCGAAAACATAATGTTAACTTTCACTGCTATGCGGATGACACACAGCTGTACATTTCAATGAAATATGGTAAAGCCCCAAAATTGCCCTCGCTAGAAGCCTGTGTTTCAGACATAAGGAAGTGGATGGCTGCAAACTTTCTACTTTTAAACTCAGACAAAACAGAGATGCTTGTTCTAGGTCCCAAGAAACAAAGAGATCTTCTGTTGAATCTGACAATTCATCTTAATCGTTGTACAGTTGTCTCAAATAAAATTGTGAAGGACCTCGGCGTTACTCTGGACCCTGCCGTACATACCTACACGTACGCTACGGTCACAAAACGCAGGCCTCCTAATTGTCTCTAGAATTCCTAAGCAAACAGCTGGAAGCAGGGCTTTCTCCTATAGAGCTCCATTTTTATGGAATGGTCTGCCTACCCATGTGAGAGACGCAAACTCGGTCTCAACCTTTAAGTCTTTACTAAAGACTCATCTCTTCAGTGGGTCATATGATTGAGTGTAGTCTGGCCCAGGAGTGTGAAGGTGAACGGAAAGGCACTGGAGCAACGAACCGCCCTTGCCGTCTCTGCCTTGCCAGTTCCCCTCTCTCCACTGGGATTCTCTGCCTCTAACCCTATTACAGGGGCTGAGTCACTGGCTTACTGGTGCTCTTTCATGCCGTCCTAGGACGGGTGCGTCACTTGAGTGGGTTGAGTCACTGACCTGGTCTTCCTGTCTGGGTTGACGCCACCCCTTGGGTTGTGCCGTAGCGGAGATCTTTGTGGGCTATACTCTGACTTGTCTCAGGATGGTAAGTTGGTAGTTGAAGATATCCCTCTAGTGGTGTGAGGGCTGTGCTTTGGCAAAGTGGGTGGGGTTATATCGTTCCTCTTTGGCCCTATCCGGAGGTATCATCGGATGGGACCACAGTGTCTCCTGACCCCTCTTGTCTCAGCCTCCAGTATTTATGCTGCAGTAGTTTGTGTCGGGGGGCTACGGTCAGTTTGTTATATCTGGAGTACTTCTCCTGTCTTATCCGGTGTCCTGTGTGAATTTAAGTGTGCTCTCTTTAATTCTTTCTCTCTCTCAGAGGACCTGAGCTCTAGGACCATGCCTCAGGACTACCTGGCATGATGACTCCTTGCTGTCCCCAGTCCACCTGGCCATGCTGCTGCTCCAGTTTCAACTGTTCTGCCTGCAGCTATGGAACCCTGACCTGTTCACCGGACGTGCTACCTGCTACCTGTCCCAGACCTGCTGTTTTTAACTCTCTAGAGACAGCAGGAGCGGTAGAGATACTCTTAATGATCGGCTATGAAAAGCCAACTGCCATTTACTCCTGAGGTGCTGTGATTATTATTATTTGACCATGCTGGTCATTTATGAACATTTGAACATCTTGGGCCATGATCTGTTATAATCTCTACCCGGCACAGCCAGAAGAGGACTGGCCACCTCTCATAGCCTGGTTCCTCTCTATGTTTCTTCCTAGGTTTTGGCCTTTCTAGGGAGTTTTTCCTAGCCACCGTGCTTCTGCACCTGCATTGCTTGCTGTTTGGGGTTTCAGGCTGGGTGCCTGTACAGCACTTGGAGATATCAGCTGATGTAAGAAGGGCTATATAAATACATTTGATTTGTTTTCAAAGTGCTAAATTAATGAAAATATATTTCATATTTTTCAAATAGTCACTCTTTGCCTTGATGACAGCTTTGCGCACTCTTGGCAATTAAGCGTTTTTTAAGGTCTTCACGTGTTTTATTCGGCGCATGTGACAAATAAAAATGTGATTTGATACTGCATTATCATGGACCTGAACCAACCACTCTGGATCCTGAAGTGCATCTTGTCTCCACAGCTGGTTCTACACTCCTCCTCCTGACTTAAGGGCTGGTGTTCAGATCTGTTATACCTACATACAGAGACACACACACAGCTGTCAACGTGACATGTGACATGGCCAGATCCCCACATAACTGCAGGGCAGTGTGACCCTGACTGAAGCCCGTTCTGAAGAAGGTGGGCTGCCTGGCTCCCCGCCAGTCGTTCAAGCTGTGGAAAGGTTCTTCAGCCTCGTCACATATAGCCAATGTTACATTCGTTCCTGCCATTCTCTGCTTCTCTCTGCTTCCTCGCCATCTGTGTCCTTAATGAAGCTTTTGTGAAGCTGTCATTCACCCAGTAATGAGTACGCCTCACAGGCTGATCACTTGTGATTTGCTAGCCAGCGGGGAATGCCGGAGGGTGAGGGGAAGTGACTTTTCAAACTGCCGTGTGGACTCATTTTTCAGTGCAGCATGGCCACTCATGAGTTTGTATCCGAGCGGCGCAGTGGTCTAAGACACAGCATCTCATGCAGTGCTAGCTGTGCCACTAGTGATTCTGGGTGCAGGCTCTGTCACAGCCGGCCGTGACCGGGAGACCCATGGGGCGGTGTACAATTGGCCCAGCGTTGTCCGAGTTAGGGGAGGGTTTGGCCAGCAGGGATGTCCTTGTCCCATCGCGCACGTGCGACTCCTGTGGCTGGCTGGGTGCAGTGCGTGCTGACACGGTAGCCAGCTGTTAGCTACTTTTCGTCACTCTAAAGCCCAACAAAACTCAATGAACATCAGTGCTGACTCGGTCTCCAGTTGTACAGTGTTTCCTCTAACACGTTGGTGCGGCTGGCTCCCGGGTTAACTGGGTATTGTGTCAAGAAGCAGTGCGGCTTGGTTGGGTTGTGTTTTGACAGGACTGTAATTGGATACCACACAATTAGGGAGAACACGGGGTAAACAAATAAATAATCAAAAGAACAAACAAAAAAAGTGTGTATCTGGTGACTGATTTGAAGACTGTGAGAGAGATGTGGGTCTATATGGTTTATTTTAAAGAGAGTGAGTGTCGTTATGTGAATAAGCAATGGGGTGAGTAGTGAGTATTGGTGATTCCCAGAGTGTTTGTTACCATGGTGAGGCCTCGGCTTTGGGAACAAAAGGGGGAGGTCCCATCTCTGGTAATGATGTCAAGGAAACGACGTACTGCTGAGTCTTTGGATAGCGATGGGGGGAGGTTGGGGTTGGATGGAGAGGGGTTGGGGCTGGACAGGGAGGGGATGGGGATGGATATGGAGGGGTTGGGCATTAATGGAGAGGGGTTGGATAGGGAGGGGTTGGGGTTGGGGCTGGATACGGAGGGGTTGGGCATTAATGGAGAGGGGTTGGATAGGGAGGGGGTTGGGGTTGGATAGAGAGGGGTTGGGGCTGGATAGAGAGGGGTTGGGGCTGGATAGAGAGGGGTTGGGGCTGGACAGGGAGGGGTTGGGCATTAATGGAGAGGGGTTGGATATGGAGGGGTTGGGGTTGGGGCTGGATAGGGAGGGGTTGAGGCAGGATAGGGAGGGGTTGGGGCTGGATGGGGAGGGGTTGGGCATTAATGGAGAGGGGATGGATATAGAGGGGTTGGGGCTGGATAGGGAGGGGGAGGGGGCTTGATAGAGTGGTTTTGTGTTCTGGATAGAGGGGTTGGGGCTGGATAGATCGGAGTTGGTGCTGGATAGAGAGAGGTTGGGGCTGGATAAGGGAGGAGTTGGGCTGGATAGGGAAGGATTGGGACTGGAAAGAGAAGGATTGGGGCTGGAAAGAGAAGGATTGGGGCTGGAAAGAGAAGGATTGGGGCTGGAAGGAGAAAGATTGGGGCTGGAAAGAGAAGGATTGGGGCTGGAAGGAGAAGGATTGGGGCTGGAAAGAGAAGGATTGGGGATGGAAGGAGAAGGATTGGGGCTGGAAAGAGAAGGATTGGGGCTGGAAGGAGAAGGATTGGGGCTGGAAAGAGAAGGATTGGGGCTGGAAGGAGAAAGATTGGGGCTGGAAAGAGAAGGATTGGGGCTGGAAGGAGAAGGATTGGGACTGGAAAGAGAAGGATTGGGGCTGGAAAGAGAAGGATTGGGGCTGGAAAGAGAAGGATTGGGGCTGGAAGGAGAAGGATTGGGGCTGGAAAGAGAAGGATTGGGGCTGGATGGAGAAAGATTGGGGATGGAAAGAGAAGGATTGGGGCTGGAAAGAGTGGGTTTTGGGATGGATAGGGAGGTGTTGGGGCTGGATAGAGAGCGGTTGGGGCTGAATTGAGAGCGGTTGGGGCTAAATAGAGAGTTGTTGGGGCTGGATATTGAGTGGGTGGGGCTGAGTAGAGAGGTGTTGGGGCTGAAAATAGAGGTGTTGGGGCTGGATAGGGAAGGGGGGCTGGATAGGGTGGTGTTGGGGCTGGATAAAGAGGTGTTGGGGCTGGATAGGGAGTGGGTGGGGCTGAATAGAGAGGTGTTGGGGCTAGATAGGGAGGAGTTGGGGCTAGATAGGGAGGGGTTGAAGAGGGATAGAAAGGGGTTGGAAGTGGAGAGAGAAGGATTGGGGCTGGAAAGAGAAGGATTGGGGCTGGAAGGAGAAGGATTGGGGCTGGAAAGAGTGGGTTTTGGGATGGATAGGGAGGAGCTTGTGCTGGATAGAGAAGGGGGGCCTGGATAGGGAGGGGTTGGGGCTGGATAGAGAGGTGGTGGGGCTGGATAGGGAACGGTTGGGGCTGGATAGAGAGTGGTTGGGGCTGGATAGAGAGCGGTTGGGGCTGGATGGAGAGGTGTTGGGGCTGGATAGAGAGTGGTTGGGGCTGGATAGAGAGAGGTTGGGGCTGGATAGAGAGCGGTTGGGGCTGGATAGAGAGGTGGTGGGGCTGGATAGAGAGTGGTTGGGGCTGGATAGAGAGCGCTTGGGGCTGGATAGAGAGCGGTTGGGGTTGGATAGAGAGCATTTGGGGCTGGATATGGAGTGGGTGGGGCTGAATAGAGAGGTGTTGGGGCTGAAAAGAGAGGTGTTGGGGCTGGATAGGGAAGGGGGCTGAATAGGGTGGTGTTGGGGCTGGATGGGGAGGTGTTGGGGCTGGATAGAGAGGTGTTGGGGCTGGATAGGGAAGAGGGGCTGGATAGGGTGGTACTGGGGCTGGATAGAGGGGTGTTGGGGCTGAATAGAGAGGTGTTGGGGCTGGATAGGGAAGAGGGGCTGGATAGGGTGGTGTTGGGGCTGGATAGAGGGTGTTGGGGCTGAAAGAGGTGTTGGGGCTGGATAGAGAAGGGGGCTGGATAAGGGTGGTACTGGGGCTGGATAAGAGGGGACAGTTGGGGTTGGAATAGAAAGAGAGGGATTGGGGCTGAATAGGGAAGTTGGGGCTGGATGGGGAGGTGTTGGGGCTGGATAGAGAAGTGTTGGGGCTGGAAGGAGAAGGGGGGATGGATAGGAGAAGTGTTGGGGCTGGATAGAGAGGTGTTGGGGCTGGATAGATCGGAGTTCACGCTGGATAGAGAGAGGTTGGAGCTGGATAAGGGAGGAGTTGGGGCTAGATAGGGAGGGGTTGAAGAGGGATAGAAACGGGTTGGAAGTGGAAAGAGAGGGATTGGGGCTGGAAAGAGAAGGATTGGGGCTGGAAGGAGAAGGAATGGGGCTGGAAGGAGAAGGAATGGGGCTGGAAGGAGAAGGAATGGGGATGGAAGGAGAAGGAATGGGGATGGAAGGAGAAGGATTGGGGCTGGAAGGAGAAGGATTGGGGATGGAAGGAGAAGGATTGGGGATGGAAGGAGAAGGATTGGGGCTGGAAAGAGAAGGATTGGGGCTGGAAGGAGAAGGATTGGGGATGGAAGGAGAAGGATTGGGGCTGGAAAGAGAAGGATTGGGGATGGAAGGAGAAGGAATGGGGCTGGAAGGAGAAGGAATGGGGATGGAAGGAGAAGGAATGGGGCTGGAAGGAGAAGGAATGGGGATGGAAGGAGAAGGAATGGGGATGGAAGGAGAAGGAATGGGGATGGAAGGAGAAGGAATGGGGATGGAAGGAGAAGGAATGGGGATGGAAGGAGAAGGAATGGGGCTGGAAGGAGAAGGAATGGGGCTGGAAGGAGAAGGAATGGGGATGGAAGGAGAAGGAATGGGGATGGAAGGAGAAGGAATGGGGATGGAAGGAGAAGGAATGGGGATGGAAGGAGAAGGAATGGGGATGGAAGGAGAAGGAATGGGGATGGAAGGAGAAGGAATGGGGATGGAAGGAGAAGGAATGGGGATGGAAGGAGAAGGATGGGGATGGAAGGAGAAGGAATGGGGATGGAAGGAGAAGGATTGGGGATGGAAGGAGAAGGAATGGGGATGGAAGGAGAAGGAATGGGGATGGAAGGAGAAGGAATGGGGATGGAAGGAGAAGGAATGGGGATGGAAGGAGAAGGAATGGGGATGGAAGGAGAAGGATTGGGGATGGAAGAGAAGGAATGGGGATGGAAGGAGAAGGAATGGGGATGGAAGGAGAAGGAATGGGGATGGAAAGAGAAGGAATGGGGATGGAAGGAGAAGGAATGGGGATGGAAGGAGAAGGAATGGGGATGGAAGGAGAAGGAATGGGGATGGAAGGAGAAGGAATGGGGATGGAAGGAGAAGGAATGGGGATGGAAGGAGAAGGAATGGGGATGGAAGGAGAAGGAATGGGGATGGAAGGAGAAGGAATGGGGATGGAAAGAGAAGGAATGGGGATGGAAGGAGAAGGAATGGGGCTGGAAAGAGAAGGATTGGGGTTGGAAAGAGAAGGATTGGGGCTGGAAGGAGAAGGAATGGGGCTGGAAAGAGAAGGATTGGGGTTGGAAAGAGGATTGGGGCTGGAAAGAGAGGATTGGGGCTGGAAAGAGAGGATTGGGGCTGGAAGGAGAAGGATTGGGGTTGGAAAGAGAAGGATTGGGGCTGGAAAGAGAGGATTGGGGATGGAAGGAGAAGGATTGGGGCTGGAAAGAGAAGGATTGGGGCTGGAAGGAGAAGGATTGTGGCTGGAAAGAGAGGATTGGGGCTGGAAGGAGAAGGATTGGGGCTGGAAAGAGAAGGATTGGGGTTGGAAAGAGGATTGGGGCTGGAAAGAGAGGATTGGGGCTGGAAAGAGAGGATTGGGGCTGGAAGGAGAAGGATTGGGGTTGGAAAGAGAAGGATTGGGGCTGGAAAGAGAGGATTGGGGCTGGAAGGAGAAGGATTGGGGCTGGAAAGAGAAGGATTGGGGCTGAAAAGAGTGGGTTTTGGGATGGATAGGGAGGAGCTGGTGCTGGTTTGAGAAGGGGGGCCTGGATAGGGAAGGGTTGGGGCTGCATAGGGAAGTGTTGGGGCTGGATAAAGAGGTGTTTGGGCTGGATAGGGAGTGGGTGGGGCTGAATAGAGAGGTGTTGGGGCTGGATAGGGAGGTGTTGGGGTTGGATAGGGAGGTGTTGGGGCTGGATAGGGTGGTGTTGGGGCTGGATAGGGAGGTGTTGGGGATGGATAAAGAGGTGTTGGGGCTGGATATGGAGTTGGTGGGGCTGAATAGAGAGGTGTTTGGGCTGGATTTGGAGGTGTTGGGGCTGGATAAAAAGGTGTTGGGGCTGGATAAAGAGGTGTTGGGGTTGGATAGGGAATTGGTGGGGCTGAATAGAGTGATGTTGGGGCTGGATAGGGAAGGGGGGCTGGATAGGGTGGTGTTGGGGCTGGATAGGAAGGTGTTGGGGCTGGATAAAGAGGTGTTGGGACTGGATAGGGAGTTGGTGGGGCTGAATAGAGAGGTGTTTGGGCTGGATAGGGAGGTGTTGGGGCTGGTTAAGAAGGTGTTGGGGCTGGATAGGGAGTGGGTGGGGCTGAGTAGAGAGGTGTTGGGGCTGGATAGGGAGGTGCTAGGGCTGGATAGAGAGGTGTTGGGCCTGGATAGGAAGGTGTTGGGGCTGGATAGGGAGTGGGTGGGGCTGAAAAGAGAGGTTTTGGGGCTGAATAGAGAGGTGTTGAGGCTGGATAGAGAGGCGTTGGGGCTGGATAGGAAGGTGTTGGGGCTGGATAGGGAGTGGGTGGGGCTGAATAGAGAGGTGTTGGTGCTGTACAGGGAAGGGGGGCTGGATAGGGTGGTGTTGGGGCTGGATAGGAAAGGGGGAAAGGATATGAGGGGTTGGGGATGGATAGGGAAGGGGGGCTGGATAGGGAAGAGGGGCTGGTTAGGGAAGAGGGGCTGGAAAGGGAGGGGATGGGGATGGATAGGGAAGGGCGGCTGAATAGGGTGGTGTTGGGGCTGGATAGAGAGGTGTTGGGGCTGAATAGAGAGGTGTTGGGGCTGGATAGGGAAGGGGGGCAGGATGGGGTGGTGTTGGGGCTGGATTGAGAGGTGTTGGGGCTGAATAGAGAGGTGTTGGGGCTGGATAGGGAAGGGGGGCTGAATAGAGAGGTGTTGTTGCTAGATAGGGAAGGGGGGCTGAATAGAGAGGTGTTGGGGCTAGATAGGGAAGGGGGGCTGAATAGAGAGGTGTTGGGGCTGGATAGGCAGGTGTTGGGGCTGGATAGGGTGGTGTTGGGGCTTGATAGGGAGTGGGTGGGGCTGGATAGAGAGGTGTTGGGGCTGGATAGGGAAGGGGGCTGGATAGAGAGGTGTTGGGGCTGGATAGAGAGGTGTTGGGGCTGGATAGAGAGGTGTTGGGGCTGGAAAGGGTGGTGTTGGGTCTGGATAGGGAGTGGGTGGGGCTGGATAGAGAGGTGTTGGGGCTGGATAAAGAGGTGTTGGGGCTGGATAGGGTGGTGTTGGGGCTGGATAAGAGTTGTTGGGAGGTGTTGGGGCTGGATAAAGAGGTGTTGGGGCTGGATAGGGAGTTGGTGGGGCTGAATAGAGAGTTGTTGGGGCTGGATAGGCAGGTGTTGGGGCTGGATAGGGTGGTGTTGGGGCTGGATAGGGAGTGGGTGGGGCTGGATAGAGAGGTGTTGGGGCTGGATAGAGAGGTGTTGGGGCTGGATAGAGAGGTGTTGGGGCTGGAAAGGGTGGTGTTGGGTCTGGATAGGGAGTGGGTGGGGCTGGATAGAGAGGTGTTGGGGCTGGATAAAGAGGTGTTGGGGCTGGATAGGGTGGTGTTGGGGCTGGATAAGAGTTGTTGGGGCTGGATAGGGAGGTGTTGGGGCTGGATAAAGAGGTGTTGGGGCTGGATAGGGAGTTGGTGGGGCTGAATAGAGAGTTGTTGGGGCTGGATAGGGAGGTGTTGGGGCTGGATAGGAAGGTGTTGGGGCTGGATAGAGAGTGGGTGGGGCTGAATAGAGAAGTGTTGGGGCTGGATAGAGAGGTGTTGGTGCTGTATAGGGAAGGGGGGCTGTATAGGGTGGTGTTGGGGCTGGATAGGGAGTGTGTGGGGCTGAATAGAGAGGTGTTGGTGCTGTATAGGGAAGGGGGTTGGATAGGGTGGTGTTGGGGCTGGATAGGGAGTGTGTGGGGCTGAATAGAGAGGTGTTGGTGCTGTATAGGGAAGGGGGGCTGGATAGGGTGGTGTTGGGGCTGGATAGGGAAGGGGGAAAGGATACGAGGGGTTGGGGATGGATAGGGAAGGGGGGCTGGATAGGGAAGAGGGGCTGGTTAGGGAAGAGGGGCTGGAAAGGGAGGGGTTGGGGATGGATAGGGAAGGGGGGGCTGGAAAGGGAGGGTTTGGGGCTGGTTAGGGAAGGGGGGCTGGAAAGGGAGGGGGTGGGGATGGATAGGGAAGGGGGCCTGGATAGGGTGGTGTTGGGGCTGGATAGGGAAGGGGGAAAGGATACGAGGGGTTGGGGATGGATAGGGAAGGGGGGCTGGATAGGGAAGAGGGGCTGGTTAGGGAAGAGGGGCTGGAAAGGGAGGGGTTGGGGCTGGTTAGGGAATGGGGGCTGAATAGAGAGGTCTTGGGGCTAGATAGGGAAGGGGGGCTGAATAGAGAGGTGTTGGGGCTAGATAGGGAAGGGGGGCTGAATAGAGAGGTGTTGGGGCTAGATAGGGAAGGGGGGCTGAATAGAGAGGTGTTGGGGCTGGATAGGGAGGTGTTGGGGCTGTACAGTTGGTGAAGGATAGGGAGGTGTTGGGGCTGGATAGGGAGGTGTTGGGGCTGTACAGGTTGGTGTTGGGGCTGGATAGGGAGGTGTTGGGGCTGGATAGGGAGGTGTTGGGGCTGGATAGGGAGGTGTTGGGGCTGGATAGGGAGGTGTTGGGGCTGTACAGGTTGGTGTTGGGGCTGGATAGGGAGGTGTTGGGGCTGGATAGAGAGGTGATAAAAGAACAACTGTTGGAAGCGTGAGTGACAAAAAACAACCATTTTTAATTTTATTTAATTAGGCATGTCAGTTAAGAAGAAATTCTTATTTTCAATGACGGTCTAGGAACAGTGGGTTAACTGGTCTAGGAACAGTGGGCTAACTGGTCTAGGAACAGTGGGTTAACTGGTCTAGGAACAGTGGGTTAACTGGTCTAGGAACAGTGGGTTAACTGGTCTAGGAACAGTGGGTTAACTGGTCTAGGAACAGTGGAACAGTGGGTTAACTGGTCTAGGAACAGTGGGTTAACTGGTCTAGGAACAGTGCGTTAACTGGTCTAGGAACAGTGGGTTAACTGGTCTAGGAACAGTGGGTTAACTGGCCTAGGAACAGTGGGTTAACTGGTCTAGGAACAGTGGGTTAACTGGTCTAGGAACAGTGCGTTAACTGGTCTAGGAACAGTGGGCTAACTGGTCTAGGAACAGTGGGTTAACTGGTCTAGGAACAGTGGGTTAACTGGCCTAGGAACAGTGGGTTAACTGGCCTAGGAACAGTGGAACAGTGGAACAGTGGGTTAACTGGTCTAGGAACAGTGGGTTAACTGGTCTAGGAACAGTGGGTTAACTGGTCTAGGAACAGTGAGTTAACTGGCCTAGGAACAGTGAGTTAACTGGTCTAGGAACAGTGGGTTAACTGGTCTAGGAACAGTGGGTTAACTGGCCTAGGAACAGTGGGTTAACTGGCCTAGGAACAGTGGGTTAACTGGCCTAGGAACAGTGGGTTAACTGGCCTAGGAACAGTGGAACAGTGGAACAGTGGGTTAACTGGTCTAGGAACAGTGGGTTAACTGGTCTAGGAACAGTGGGTTAACTGGTCTAGGAACAGTGGGTTAACTGGTCTAGGAACAGTGGAACAGTGGGTTAACTGGTCTAGGAACAGTGGGTTAACTGGCCTAGGAACAGTGGAACAGTGGAACAGTGGGTTAACTGGCCTAGGAACAGTGGGTTAACTGGCCTAGGAACAGTGGGTTAACTGGCCTAGGAACAGTGGAACAGTGGAACAGTGGGTTAACTGGTCTAGGAACAGTGGGTTAACTGGTCTAGGAACAGTGCGTTAACTGGTCTATGAACAGTGGGTTAACTGGTCTAGGAACAGTGGGTTAACTGGTCTAGGAACAGTGGGTTAACTGGTCTAGGAACAGTGGGTTAACTGGTCTAGGAACAGTGGGTTAACTGGTCTAGGAACAGTGGGTTAACTGGTCTAGGAACAGTGGGTTAACTGGTCTAGGAACAGTGGAACAGTGGGTTAACTGGTCTAGGAACAGTGGGTTAACTGGTCTAGGAACAGTGGGTTAACTGGTCTAGGAACAGTGGGTTAACTGGTCTAGGAACAGTGGAACAGTGGGTTAACTGGTCTAGGAACAGTGGGTTAACTGGTCTAGGAACAGTGGGTTAACTGGTCTAGGAACAGTGGGTTAACTGGTCTAGGAACAGTGGGTTAACTGGTCTAGGAACAGTGGGTTAACTGGTCTAGGAACAGTGGGTTAACTGGTCTAGGAACAGTGGGTTAACTGGCCTAGGAACAGTGAGTTAACTGGTCTAGGAACAGTGGGTTAACTGGTCTAGGAACAGTGGGTTAACTGGCCTAGGAACAGTGGGTTAACTGGCCTAGGAACAGTGGGTTAACTGGCCTAGGAACAGTGGAACAGTGGAACAGTGGGTTAACTGGTCTAGGAACAGTGGGTTAACTGGTCTAGGAACAGTGGAACAGTGGAACAGTGGGTTAACTGGTCTAGGAACAGTGGGTTAACTGGTCTAGGAACAGTGCGTTAACTGGTCTATGAACAGTGGGTTAACTGGTCTAGGAACAGTGGGTTAACTGGTCTAGGAACAGTGGGTTAACTGGTCTAGGAACAGTGGAACAGTGTGTTAACTGGTCTAGGAACAGTGGAACAGTGGGTTAACTGGTCTAGGAACAGTGGGTTAACTGGTCTAGGAACAGTGCGTTAACTGGTCTAGGAACAGTGGGTTAACTGGTCTAGGAACAGTGGGTTAACTGGTCTAGGAACAGTGGGTTAACTGGCCTAGGAACAGTGGGTTAACTGGTCTAGGAACAGTGGGTTAACTGGTCTAGGAACAGTGCGTTAACTGGTCTAGGAACAGTGGGCTAATTGGTCTAGGAACAGTGGGTTAACTGGCCTAGGAACAGTGGGTTAACTGGCCTAGGAACAGTGGGTTAACTGGCCTAGGAACAGTGGGTTAACTGGCCTAGGAACAGTGGGTTAACTGCCTTGTTCAGGGGCAGAACAACAGATCTGTCCCTTGTCAGCTCGTGAATTTGAACTTGCAACCTTAAGGTTACTAGTCCAACGCTCTAACCACTAGTCTACCCTGCCGCCCCTACACTCTAACCACTAGGCTATCCTGCCGCCCCTACACTCTAACCACTAGGCTACCCTGCCGCCCCTACACTCTAACCACTAGGCTACCCTGCCGCCCCTACACTCTAACCACGAGGCTACCCTGCCGCCCCTACACTCTAACCACGAGGCTACCCTGCCACCCCTACACTCTAACCACGAGGCTACCCTGCCGCCCCTACACTCTAACCACTAGGCTACCCTGCCGCCCCTACACTCTAACCACTAGGCTACCCTGCCGCCCCTACACTCTAACCACGAGGCTACCCTGCCGCCGCGAATAGTAACTGATATTCCATTACGCATGTCTGTGGTGAGTCATCATCGCGGCCGTCTGTAGCTATGTCTGAATAGTACGTGTTCTAATGAGCCAGCCAGGCTCAATCTTAACTACACTGTTTAGTTTTTATCTCTTATGACCATCACGTCTCTACTAACGGTATAATCGTCCCCAGGTTGTAATTTTCTATGATACAGGGAACCAAAGGAAAATGCAGTTGACTGGTGGTTCAGAGGAGGGTTTCGTGACCATGGAGATGTGATGCAGCCGGGTGTTGCTGTTTCCACTGGATCCTGGTAAGGGGGCTGCGTTCGGAGAGGGGACGGCTGGTGCCCAGATTTATGAGTCAGCTACCCAAGGAGCCAGGGGTTATTTTGGGACATAATGGCCCTCGGTGTGGCTTCTCTCCCTGTAGGGGCCCTCGGTGTGGCTTCTCTCCCCTTAAAGGGCCCTCAGTGTGGCTTCTCTCCCTGTAGGGGCCCTCAGTGTGGCTTCTCTCCCTGTAAGGGCCCTCAGTGTGGCTTCTCTCCTGTGGGGGCCCTCGGTGTGGCTTCTCTCCCTGTAAGGGCCCTCAGTGTGGCTTCTCTACATGTAGGGGCCCTCGGTGTGGCTTCTCTCCCCTTAAAGGGCCCTCAGTGTGGCTTCTCTCCCTGTAGGGGCCCTCAGTGTGGCTTCTCTCCCTGTAGGGGCCCTCAGTGTGGATTCTCTCCCTGTAGGGGCCCTCAGTGTGGCTTCTCTCCCTGTAGGGGCCCTCGGTGTGGCTTCTCTCCCTGTAGGGGCCCTCGGTGTGGCTTCTCTCCCTGTAGGGGCCCTCAGTGTGGCTTCTCTCCCTGTAGGGGCCCTCGGTGTGGCTTCTCTCCCCTTAAAGGGCCCTCAGTGTGGCTTCTCCCCTGTAGGGGCCCTCAGCGTGGCTTCTCTCCCTGTAGGGGCCCTCAGTGTGGCTTCTCTCCCTGTAGGGGCCCTCAGTGTGGCTTCTCTCCCTGTAGGGGCCCTCGGTGTGGCTTCTCTCCCTGTAGGGGCCCTCAGTGTGGCTTCTCTCCCTGTAGGGGCCCTCAGTGTGGCTTTTCTCCCTGTAGGGGCCCTCAGTGTGGCTTCTCTCCCTGTAAGGGCCCTCAGTGTGGCTTCTCTACATGTAGGGGCCCTCGGTGTGGCTTCTCTCCCCTTAAAGGGCCCTCAGTGTGGCTTCTCTCCCTGTAGGGGCCCTCAGTGTGGCTTCTCTCCCTGTAGGGGCCCTCAGTGTGGCTTCTCTCCCTGTAGGGGCCCTCGGTGTGGCGTCTCTTCCCTGACCCTCACTCTCTTCCTGTATGTCCTCCTCTGAGTAGAACGAGAAGAGGAGAAGCAAGTGCCCAGTGCCAAGCCCAAGAGGCCCACCACGCCAGATTCAGCACCAACCAGAACCCAAAGAGGATGGCTCCGCCTCGAATCCAGAGACCACTAAGTCTCTGGATTAGTGGGGCCTGGAGCTCAACACACCACAGCACAGCATGCAGTCCCCTTCATTTAGAAACACTTTCATTTGTATCTTTCTCTCTCTCCTCTCCCTCTCCCCCCGGCTGGCCCACTTGTATGTCAATGTGCTAAACCTATTAAGTATTATCAGCGCTGCAAAAATGTACAGTAATGAAATAACTTTGAAAAATTACAGCTTTTCTTTCTGTTTGGGTGAAGATGAAACTGCACAATTTATGACCGAGGAATAAATCAACCATATCTGAGACTAGATATGGACTGACACTAGAGGATAAATCAACCATCTCTGAGACTAGATACAGTATGTACTGCTTCTAGAGGACAAATCAACCATCTCTGAGGGTAGGTATGTACTGATACTAGAGGATAAATCAACCATCTCTGAGGCTAGATATGGACTGATACTAGAGGATAAATCAACCATCTCTGAGGCTAGGTATGTACTGATACTAGAGGACAAATCAACCATCTCTGAGGCTAGGTATGTACTGATACTAGAGGATAAATCAACCATCTCTGAGGCTAGGTATGTACTGATACTAGAGGACAAATCAACCATCTCTGAGGCTAGATATGGACTGATACTAGAAGACAAATCAACCATCTCTGAGGCTAGATATGGACTGATACTAGAAGACAAATCAACCATCTCTGAGGCTAGATATGGACTGATACTAGAGGATAAATCAACCATCTCTGAGGCTATATATGAACTGATACTAGAGGACAAATCAACCATCTCTGAGGCTAGGGATGTACTGCTTCTAGAGGATAAATCAACCATCTCTGAGGCTATATATGAACTGATACTAGAGGATAAATCAACCATCTCTGAGGCTTGGTATGTACTGATACTAGAGGACAAATCAACCATCTCTGAGGCTAGATATGGACTGATACTAGAGGATAAATCAACCATCTCTGAGGCTAGATATGTACTGATACTAGAGGACAAATCAACCATCTCTGAGGCTAGGTATGTACTGATACTAGAGGACAAATCAACCATCTCTGAGGCTAGGTATGTACTGATACTAGAGGACAAATCAACCATCTCTGAGGCTTGGTATGTACTGACACTAGAGGACAAATCAAACATCTCTGAGGCTAGATATGGACTGATACTAGAGGATAAATCAACCATCTCTGAGACTAGATACAGTATGTACTGCTTCTAGAGGACAAATCAACCATCTCTGAGGCTAGGTATGTACTGATACTAGAGGACAAATCAACCATCTCTGAGGCTAGGTATGTACTGATACTAGAGGATAAATCAACCATCTCTGAGGCTAGGTATGGACTGATACTAGAGGATAAATCAACCATCTCTGAGGCTAGATATGTACTGATTCTAGAGGACAAATCAACCATCTCTGAGGCTAGGTATGGACTGATACTAGAGGATAAATCAACCATCTCTGAGGCTAGATATGTACTGATTCTAGAGGACAAATCAACCATCTCTGAGGCTTGGTATGTACTGATACTAGAGGATAAATCA
Source organism: Oncorhynchus keta (assembly GCF_023373465.1). Taxonomy (NCBI): domain Eukaryota; kingdom Metazoa; phylum Chordata; class Actinopteri; order Salmoniformes; family Salmonidae; genus Oncorhynchus; species Oncorhynchus keta. The sequence continues at coordinate 5,049,844 of NC_068454.1, read as the reverse complement.
ACCATCTCTGAGGCTAGATATGGACTGATACTAGAGGATAAATCAACCATCTCTGAGGCTTGGTATGGACTGATACTAGAGGACAAATCAACCATCTCTGAGGCTAGGTATGTACTGATACTAGAGGATAAATCAACCATCTCTGAGGCTAGGTATGTACTGATACTAGAGGATAAATCAACCATCTCTGAGGCTAGATATGAACTGACACTAGAGGATGTACTATGTATGGACTGATTCTAGAGCAGTGACTGCAGAACCCAGATAACCACCTCCATTCCAGAGAGGTTTGGGGGGGCCTCTCAGCGTGTTCCTGTTATTAGACAGATGATCTTGCCAGAGAAGAATCTTTTTAAAAATGTATTTTACCTTTATTTAACTAGGCAAGTCAGTTAAGAACAAATTCTTATTTTCAATGATGGCCTAGGAACAGTAGGTTAACTGCCTTGTTCAGGGGCAGAACGACAGATTTGTACCTTGTCAGCTCAGGGGTTTGAACTTGCAACCTTCCGGTTACTAGTCCAACGCTCTAACCACTAGGCTACGCTGCTGCCCTTCATCTACTATGATTTCTCTCGCTCCCTCTCAACCTTTCATTCTCTCTGTCTCCATCCCTCGTTCTCTCTCTCCCCCCTCAACCTTTCATTCTCTCTGTCTCCATCCCTCGGTCTCGCTCCCTCTCAACCTTTCATTCTCTCTGTCTCCATCCCTCTGTCTCTCTTCTTCTCCCTCGGCCTCTCACCCTCACCCTCCCTCGGTCTCGCTCCCTCTCAACCTTTCATTCTCTCTGTCTCCATCCCTCGGTCTCTCTCTCCCTCTCAACCTTTCATTCTCTCTGTCTCCATCCCTCTGTCTCTCGTCTTCTCCCTCGGCCTCTCACCCTCACCCTCCCTCGGTCTCGCTCCCTCTTCCACTACCCTGTCTGTACCACAGTGAACAGTCAACCTCCCTCGGTCTCTCTCTCCCTCTTCCTCCTCCACTAATCTGTCTGTAAAGCAGTGAACACTGTCAACCTCCCTCGGTCTCTCTCCCTCTTCCACTACCCTGTCTGTACCACAGTCAACACAGTCAACCTCCCTCGGTCTCTCTCTCCCTCTTCTTCCTCCACCAATCTGTCTGTAAAGCAGTGAACACTGTCAATTTCCCTCGGTCTCTCTCCCCTCTTCCTCCTCCTCGACCCTGTCTGTATAGCAGTGAACACTATTTCTCCCTGCTTGCTCCGCGTGCTCTGCCTGGACAGGATCAAGAGGTAATGGCTGTAGCTACATGACCCACAGATTAGGACAGATTTATTCCAGCATCGCTGGCCGTGTTCTGGGCCAAAGGATCGCCGTCGCCCCCAAGAGTGCTGTCCTCGAGATCGACGACGAGGGGAACGAGAAGGAATCCGCCAGCAGGGCTTGGGTGACGGGGAGCTGTGCACGCTGTAGGTTACACAGAGAACAGACTCCCCTTTAAACATATTCCCGCTCTACACCACAGTCCTCTAGCCTCACTCTGAAGACATGTTCCGTCCTCACATACACGCACGCACATCGTTTCTCTCATCCATATGTATTACAGCACAGCTCTCCACTGAACAACTACATGGGAACGGGGTTGTTGTGTCTCAGACTTGACACTGAAAGGAGATTTAATGGCGGCCATGTTTATGGCAAGACCTTTATAGGATGATACCATAATGTGTGTTTTTCCCCCCGAAGCTGAATCTGAGTTAGACATGTGGGATAAGTTCATGGGGTGGCCCATAAATCAGTGTAGCTCAGGCCCATAGCTACCCATAAAGGCCTGAATACACCCATCCCTATCGAGTCGCGGCTTGTCTCAGTCTCAGTCAGAGCCCATCCCAATATCCATCGTCTCCAGTATCCATCGTCTCCAGTATCCATCGTCTCCAGTATCCATCATCTCCAGTCCCCATAGTCTCCAGTCCTCATCGTCTCCAGTCCACATCGTCTCCAGTCCCCATCGTCTCCAGTCCACATCGTCTCCAGTCCACATCGTCTCCAGTCCACATCGTCTCCAGTCCCCATCGTCTCCAGTCCACATCGTCTCCAGTCCCCATCGTCTCCAGTCCTCATCGTCTCCAGTCCACATCGTCTCCAGTCCACATCGTCTCCAGTCCCCATAGTCTCCAGTCCCCATCGTCTCCAGTCCACATCGTCTCTAGTCCCCGTACATCGTCTCCAGTCCCCGTAGTCTCCAGTCCCCTTAGTCTCCAGTCCCCTTAGTCTCCAGTCCCCTTAGTCTCCAGTCCCCTTAGTCTCCAGTCCCCTTAGTCTCCAGTCCCCATAGTCTCCAGTCCCCTTAGTCTCCAGTCCCCATCG
>NC_068454.1:4995017-5042517 GCF_023373465.1 Oncorhynchus keta | reverse complement strand
AGAACCCCCAGTGTGTTGTTATTGTCTCAGAACCCCCAGTGTGTTGTTATTGTCTCAGAACCCCCAGTGTGTTGTTATTGTCTCAGAACCCCCAGTGTGTTGTTATTGTCTCAGAACCCCCAGTTTGTTGTTATTGTCTCAGAACCCCCAGTTTGTTGTTATTGTCTCAGAACCCCCAGTTTGTTGTTATTGTCTCAGAACCCCCAGTTTGTTGTTATTGTCTCAGAAACCCCAGTGTGTTGTTATTGTCTCAGAACCCCCAGTGTGTTGTTATTGTCTCAGAACCCCCAGTGTGTTGTTATTGTCTCAGAACCCCCAGTTTGTTGTTATTGTCTCAGAACCCCCAGTGTGTTGTTATTGTCTCAGAACCCCCAGTGTGTTGTTATTGTCTCAGAACCCCCAGTGTGTTGTTATTGTCTCAGAACCCCCAGTTTGTTGTTATTGTCTCAGAACCCCCAGTTTGTTGTTATTGTCTCAGAACCCCCAGTGTGTTGTTATTGTCTCAGAACCCCCAGTTTGTTGTTATTGTCCCAGAACCCCCAGTTTGTTGTTATTGTCTCAGAACCCCCAGTTTGTTGTTATTGTCCCAGAACCCCCAGTTTGTTGTTATTGTCCCAGAACCCCCAGTTTGTTGTTATTGTCTCAGAACCCCCAGTTTGTTGTTATTGTCTCAGACCCCCAGTGTGTTGTTATTGTCTCAGAACCCCCAGTTTGTTGTTATTGTCTCAGAACCCCCAGTTTGTTGTTATTGTCTCAGAACCCCCAGTGTGTTGTTATTGTCTCAGAACCCCCAGTTTGTTGTTATTGTCCCAGAACCCCCAGTGTGTTGTTATTGTCTCAGAACCCCCAGTTTGTTGTTATTGTCTCAGAACCCCCTGCGTTGTCGTGAAAACCTTAACACTGGTTCCTGTCGTCTGAGAACACCCGGTGTCACCGCAGGGCTTTCATAGCACCACCTTCCTTAACTAACTGTCCAGGAAACTATTATTTTCTCTAATCGCTGAGCTGTCTTAACTCTAGTCTACACCAGCTTCCTGAGTTTGTTTTCACCTCTCCCTTTAGTGAAAGGGGGGAGGGGGGGGGGATTTACAAAGTAAGGCTTCTTAAAATCTCTTATTGGCTGCACTGGGCTGGGCGTCTCTCTCCAGTGAGGAGGCTAAAACTCCAGACAGAGTGATGGAACTGGGAGCTGAGGGATCGAGGGGATAAATAATCTATGTGGAAAGAGAGAGAGAGGGATAAAGGGATGTGTGTGGGGGGTTTGGTGTGTGTGTGTGTGTGTGTGTGTGTGTGTGTGTGTGTGTGTGTGTGTGTGTGTGTGTGTGTGTGTGTGTGTGTGTGTGTGTGTGTGTGTGTGTGTGTGTGTGTGTGTGTGTGTGTGTGTGTGGGTGGTGTGTGTGGGTGTGGGTGTGTGTGTGTGTGTGTGTGGGTGGTGTGTGTGTGTGTGTGTGTGTGTGTGTGTGTGTGTGTGTGTGTGTGTGTGTGTGTGTGTGTGTGTGTGTGTGTGTGTGTGTGTGTGTGTGTGGTGTGTGTGTGTGTGTGTGTGTGTGTGTGTGTGTGTGTGTGTGTGTGTGTGTGTGTGTGTGTGTGTGTGTGTGTGTGTGTGTGTGTGTGTGTGTGTGTGTGTGTGTGTGTGTGTGTGTGTGTGTGTGCGTGTGCGTGTGTGTGTGTGTTCAGTCCTCAGCACTGGAAAGGACAGTGCGTCAGTGTTTCTTCATTTGTCCTGAAGAAACCAGGTGACACTTTCTCAACGTGGTTCAGAATATGACAAACAATTTGTAGTTTTTTTTGTTTCAGACGTAACTGGTTACAGGGGAACACTACACATATTCACTCCTTATGACCAGGACTACAGTCCCACAACTACATCAAATCAGCACGTATCCTGGCAGGCGTCTCCAACCACGGTTTTGTTTTCACTCCATTTCCTTCCCGTGGCTAATTTATCATCTTCCTGGATCCTGGCTCAAGGTCACTGCCCCCTCCTCCTCCTCTCCTACATATCCATGTCAGCTGGGAGTCTTGGCAGCGAAGCCACAAAATCGATATCCCTGAGCGCTAGATGCTAGTTTCCTAATCATCAGCAACAACACCACCTGCCAAAATAGTTACGCTGTATTTAAGGCAGACGCTGAAAGGGATACTTTGGGATCTACTTCCCCAGAGTCAGGTGAACTTGCGGATACATTTTCTATGTCCCTGTGTCCAGTATGAAGGAAGTTACAGAGGTAGTTTTGTGAGCCAATGCTAACTAGCATTAGCGCAATGACTGGAAGTCTATGGGTATCTACTAGCATGCTTAGTATCCCTTTCCAGAATTAAACACAGGAGATGGTAGAGACAGGGTTCTTTGCAGAGCTCAGATATCGATTGAGAGTTTGCAGCTTTCGCGTTTCACCCGAGTTGAACAAGATTTTGTGAGCCAAAGAGTGATATTTAATAACGTTGATCGACTCCGAGTAGCGATGGTTGCTACAGGTGTTAGACTGAATATACACTACCTATTGGACACAAACTGTTGTCAGCCTCCCAAACGCTAGGCGCAAATGGGAAGTTGTATTCAGAAACGCGTTGTAATAATCTCTGACAAGCGTTGGTTTCCCTCGCGGCGAGTGCTTGATGCGCGTCGGCGTGTCTCGGAGACGTATTGATAGTTTGACCTCCTGAGTTGATACACTGCTTCAGTACCTCGTCCCCCTGCTCACACAAAAGGAGTGGCAGGCAGAGAACGTTCCTTTGTGTCCCTGTCAAGCAATAGATGGAGGTATAGGGGACAGAGTTAAGTGGTTGGGGGCGATAGTTGTTAACATGCAAATGAATGTGGTTGTGTGTCTTGTAGTGGCAGCGGAGGTCAGCACGCATGATAAATCACTGTCAGTTTACACACAATTAGCTCTTAGATTGTAGTGTGTGTTATTGTGGATAATCACCAGCTGGACTCTTTCCTTGTGCTACAATTTCACACCCGGGCCTTGGAGTAGTCATGGGCCCCGGGCCTTGGAGTAGTCACGGGCCCCGGAGTAGTCATGGGCCCCGGGCCTTGGAGTAGTCACGGGCCCCAGGCCTTGGAGTAGTCACGGGCCCCGGGCCTTGGAGTAGTCACGGGCCCCGGGCCTTGGAGTACTCACGCGCCCCACTGCTTACTGCATGTGTCTCACAATATAGCCAGCCCTGTACAGACCAGATAAATATTACAGTTACACCGTCATCATAAAGAAGGAGAGAGAGGGAGAGAGAGAGAGAGAGAGAGAGAGAGAGAGAGAGAGAGAGAGAGGGATTCAGCAGAGAGAGACAGAGAGAGAGAGAGAGAGAGAGAGAGAGAGAGAGAGAGAGAGAGAGAGAGAGAGAGAGAGAGAGAGAGAGAGAGAGAGAGAGAGAGAGAGAGAGAGAGAGAGAGAGAGAGAGAGAGAGAGAGAGAGAGAGATGATGGAGTTGGTGGTTGGGTTGTTTGGGGACAGTCCATTTTGTTTTTAGAGACCCTGGGGAGGTAAACACTATCATGGCCCTGCTATGGATGTCTGCTTGGGGATGATTGATTAATTGATTGTTCTGGCATTTGATCTTCGGGGGATAGACCCATGAGAGAGGAGAGCCAGAGAGGGCGTCCCTCCATCCTCTCATCCCTCCCTCCCTCCAACTACTCTCCATGCTCTCATCCCTCCCTCCAACTTCTCTCCTTGCTCTCATCCCTCCCTCCCTACAACTTCTCTCCATGCTCTCATCCCTCCCTCCCTCCCTCCCTCCCTACAACTTCTCTCCATGCTCTCAGTGAGATACAGCCTACTACAGTGAGAGGCAGCCTACTACAGTGAGATACAGCCTACAGCCTACTACAGTGAGATACAGCCTACAGCCTACTACAGTGAGATACAGCCTACTACAGCGAGATACAGCCTACAACAGTGAGATGCAGTCTACTACAGTGAGATACAGCCCACATCCTACTACAGTGAGATACAACCTGCAGCCTACTACAGTGAGATACAGCCTACTACAGTGAGATACAACATACAGCCTACGACAGTGAGAAACATCCTACTACAGTGAGATGCAGCCTACTACAGTGAGATACAGCCTACGACAGTGAGATACATCCTACTACAGTGAGATACAGCCAATGACAGTGAGATACATCATACTACAGTGAGATACAGCCTAATACAGTGAGATGCAGCCTAATACAGTGAGATACAGCCTACAGCCTACTACAGTGAGATACAACATACATCCTACGACAGTGAGATACATCCTACTACGGTGAGAAACAACCGACAGCCTACTACAGTGAGATACAGCCTACAGCCTACGACAGTGAGATACAGCCTACTACAGTGAGATACAGCCTACTACAGTGAGATGCAGCCTACTACAGTGAGATACAGCCTACAGCCTACTACAGTGAGATACAACATACAGCCTATGACAGTGAGATACATCCTACTACAGTGAGATACAGCCTACTACAGTGAGATACAGCCTACTACAGTGAGATACATCCTACTACAGTGAGATACAGCCTACTACAGTGAGATACAACATACAGCCTACGACAGTGAGATACATCCTAACAGTGAGATACAGCCTACTACAGTGAGATACAACATCAGCCTACTACAGTGAGAAACATCCTACTACAGTGAGATGCAGCAACAGTGACAGCCTACGACAGTGAGATACATCCTACTACAGTGAGATACAGCCAACGACAGTGAGATACATCATACTACAGTGAGATACAGCCTAATACAGTGAGATGCAGCCTAATACAGTGAGATACAGCCTACAGCCTACTACAGTGAGATACAACATACAGCCTATGACAGTGAGATACATCCTACTACAGTGAGATACAGCCTACTACAGTGAGATACAGCCTACTACAGTGAGATACATCCTACTACAGTGAGATACAGCCTACTACAGTGAGATACAACATACAGCCTACGACAGTGAGATACATCCTACTACAGTGAGATACAGCCTACTACAGTGAGATACAACATACAGCCTACGACAGTGAGATACATCCTACGACAGTGAGATACATCCTACTACAGTGAGATACAGCCTACTACAGTGAGATGCAGCCTACTACAGTGATAAACAACCGACAGCCTACTACAGTGAGATACAGCATACAGCCTACGACAGTGAGATACATCCTACTACAGTGAGATACAGCCTACTACAGTGAGATGCAGCCTACTACAGTGATAAACAACCGACAGCCTACTACAGTGAGATACAGCCTACAGCCTACTACAGTGAGATACAACCTACAGCCTACGACAGTGAGATACATCCTACGACAGTGAGATACATCCTACTACAGTGAGATACAGCTTACTACAGTGAGATGCAGCCTACTACAGTGAGATACAGCCTACAGCCTACTACAGTGAGATACAACATACAGCCTACGACAGTGAGATACAACCTACGACAGTGAGATACAACCTACGACAGTGAGATACATCCTACTGCAGTGAGATACAGCCTACAGCCTACTACAGTGAGATACAGCCTACTACAGTGAGATACAACCTACAGCCTACGACAGTGAGATACATCCTACGACAGTGAGATACATCCTACTACAGTGAGATACAGCTTACTACAGTGAGATGCAGCCTACTACAGTGAGATACAGCCTACAGCCTACTACAGTGAGATACAGCCTACTGAGATACAGTGAGATACAGCCTACTAGATACATCCTACAGTGAGATAAGCCTACAGCCTACTACAGTGAGATACAGCCTACTACAGTGAGATGGAGTCTACTACAGTGACATGCAGTCTACAGTGAGATACAGCCTACTACAGTGAGATACAGCCTACAGCTTACTACAGTGAGATACAGCCTACTACAGTGAGATAGCCTACTACAGTGAGATACAGCCTACTACAGTGAGATACAGTCTACTACAGTGAGATGCAGTCTACTACAGTGAGACACAGCCTACTACAGTCAGCCTACTACAGTGAGATACAGCCTTCAGCCTACGACAGTGAGATACAACATACAGCCTACTACAGTGAGATACATCCTACTACAGTGAGATACAGCCTACTACAGTGAGATACAGCCTATGACAGTGAGATACATCCTACTACAGTGAGATACAGCCTACAGCCTACTACAGTGAGATACAACCTACAGCCTACTACAGTGAGATGTAGTCTACTACAGTGAGATGCAGTCTACTACAGTGAGATACAAACTACAGCCTACGACAGTGAGATACAGCCTACTACAGTGAGATACATCCTACTACAGTGAGATACATCCTACTACAGTGAGATACAGCCTACAGCCTACTACAGTGAGATACAGCCTACAGCCTACTACAGTGAGATACAGTCTACTACAGTGAGATACAGCCTACTACAGTGAGATACAGCCTACTACAGTGAGATGCAGCCTACTACAGTGAGATGCAGCCTACTACAGTGAGATACAGCCTACTACAGTGAGATGCACCCTACTACAGTGAGATACAGCCTACAGCCTACTACAGTGAGATACAGCCTACAGCCTACTACAGTGAGATACAGCCTACGACAGTGAGATACATCCTACTACAGTGAGATACAGCCTACTACAGTGAGATGCAGCCTACTACAGTGAGATACAGCCTACAGCCTACTACAGTGAGAAACAACCGACAGCCTACTACAGTGAGATACAGCCTACAGCCTACTACAGTGAGATACAACCTACAGCCTACTACAGTGAGATATAGTCTACTACAGTGAGATACAAACTACAGCCTACGACAGTGAGATACAGCCTACTACAGTGAGATACAGCCTACTACAGTGAGATGCAGCCTACTACAGTGAGATGAGTGACAGTGAGATACAACCTACAGCCTACTACAGTGAGATACAGCCTACTACAGTGAGATACATCCTAGTACAGTGAGATATAGCCTACTACAGTGAGATACAGCCTACTGAAGTGAGATGAAGCCTACTACAGTGAGATACAACATACAGCCTACGACAGTGAGATACATCCTACTACAGTGAGATACAGCCTACTATAGTGAGATGCAGCCTACTACAGTGAGGTGCAGCCTACTACAGTGAGATACAGCCTACTACAGTGAGATGCAGCCTACTACAGTGAGATACAGCCTACAGCCTACTACAGTGAGAAACAACCGACAGCCTACTACAGTGAGATACAGCCTACAGCCTACTACAGTGATATACAACCTACAGCCTACTACAGTGAGATACAATCTACAGCCCACTACAGTGAGATATAGTCTACTACAGTGAGATGCAGTCTACTACAGTGAGATACAAACTACAGCCTACTACAGTGAGATACAGCCTACTACAGTGAGATACAACATACAGCCTACGACAGTGAGATACATCCTACTACAGTGAGATGCAGCCTACTACAGTGAGACACAGCCTACGACAGTGAGATACATCCTACTACAGTGAGATACAGCCTACTGAAGTGAGATGCAGCCTACTACAGTGAGATACAGCCTACAGCCTACTACAGTGAGATACAACATACAGCCTACGACAGTGAGATACATCCTACTACAGTGAGATACAGCCTACTACAGTGAGATACAGCCTACTACAGTGAGATACAGCCTACTACAGTGAGATACAGCCTACTACAGTGAGATGCAGCCTACTACAGTGAGATACAGCCTACAGCCTACTACAGTGAGATACAACATACAGCCTACGACAGTGAGATACATCCTACTACAGTGAGATACAGCCGACTACAGTGAGATACAGCCTACTACAGTGAGATGCAGCCTACTACAGTGAGATACAGCCTACAGCCTACTACAGTGAGATACAGCCTACAGCCTACTACAGTGAGATACAGTCTACTACAGTGAGATACAGCCTACTACAGTGAGATACAGCCTACTACAGTGAGATGCAGCCTACTACAGTGAGATGCAGCCTACTACAGTGAGATACAGCCTACTACAGTGAGATGCAGCCTACTACAGTGAGATACAGCCTACAGCCTACTACAGTGAGATACAGCCTACGACAGTGAGATACATCCTACTACAGTGAGATACAGCCTACTACAGTGAGATGCAGCCTACTACAGTGAGATACAGCCTACAGCCTACTACAGTGAGAAACAACTGACAGCCTACTACAGTGAGATACAGCCTACAGCCTACTACAGTGAGATACAACCTACAGCCTACTACAGTGAGATACAATCTACAGCCCACTACAGTGAGATATAGTCTACTACAGTGAGATGCAGTCTACTACAGTGAGATACAAACTACAGCCTACGACAGTGAGATACAGCCTACTACAGTGAGATACAGCCTACTACAGTGAGATGCAGCCTACTACAGTGAGATGAGTGACAGTGAGATACAACCTACAGCCTACGACCGTGAGATACATCCTAGTACAGTGAGATACAGCCTACTACAGTGAGATACAACATACAGCCTACGACAGTGAGATACATCCTACTACAGTGAGATACAGCCTACTACAGTGAGATGCAGCCTACTACAGTGAGATGCAGCCTACTACAGTGAGATACAGCCTACTACAGTGAGATACAGCCTACAGCCTACTACAGTGAGAAACAACCGACAGCCTACTACAGTGAGATACAACCTACAGCCTACTACAGTGAGATACAATCTACAGCCCACTACAGTGAGATATAGTCTACTACAGTGAGATGCAGTCTACTACAGTGAGATACAAACTACAGCCTACGACAGTGAGATACAGCCTACTACAGTGAGATGCAGCCAACTACAGTGAGATGAGTGACAGTGAGATACAACCTACAGCCTACGACCGTGAGATACATCCTAGTACAGTGAGATACAGCCTACTACAGTGAGATACAGCCTACTACAGTGAGATACAACATACAGCCTACGACAGTGAGATACATCCTACTACAGTGAGATGCAGCCTACTACAGTGAGACACAGCCTACGACAGTGAGATAAATCCTACTACAGTGAGATACAGCCTACAGTCTACTACCGTGAGATACAGCCTACTACAGTGAGATACAGCCTACTACAGTGAGATACAGCCTACTACAGTGAGATACAGCCTACGACAGTGAGATACATCCTACTACAGTGAGATACAACCTACTACAGTGAGATACAGCCTACTACAGTGAGATACAGCCTACTACAGTGAGATACAGCCTACTACAGTGAGATACAGCCTACGACAGTGAGATACATCCTACTACAGTGAGATACAACCTACTGCTGTGAGATGCGGGGGCGTCTGGGTAGCCTAGTGGTTAGAGCGTTGGACTAGTAACCAAGTTGCAAGTTCAAATCCCCGAGCTGACAAGGTACAAATCTGTCGTTCTGCCCCTGAACAGGCAGTTAACCCCACAGGCACACCCACTGTTCCACCCACTGTTCCTAGACCATTTAACCCACTGTTCCTAGACTGTCATTGAAAATAAGAATTTGTTCTTAACTGACTTGCCTCGATAAAATAAATGCAGTCTACTGCTGTGAAATACAGCCTACTACAGTGAGATACGCCTACAGGCTACTACAGTAAGATACAGCCTACTACAGTGAGATACAGCCTACTACAGTGAGATACAGCCTACTACAGTGAGATACATCCTACTGCTGTGAGATGCAGTCTACTACAGTGAGATACAGCCCACTACAGTGAGATACAGCCTACTACAGTGAGATACAGCCTACTGCTGTGAGATGCAGTCTACTACAGTGAGATACAGCCCACTACAGTAAGATACAGCCTACTACAGTGAGATACAGCCTACTACAGTGAGATACAGCTGCTCATAAGTACAGCAACTGGTTGTGATAATGCACAACACACTTCTGTGGATCAAATTCCACCCACGTCATCAATTTAGCAATGCCAGCCTACCATAAACACGGTTCCTATTTAAAACCAAGAAAACCAGAAAATAATGTATATTTTTCTATGGTAAAACATAGTGTTCATTTGTGTTCTTGCATTGGAATTATGTTGAATTCTGCTCATAGCACAAACATGACAGTTCAAATGTCGACACCATTGAGTGCTTTTGACCAAGAAGTGTCAGGTTGGCGCAAAATCTCTGCTGTGCTCTATTGTAATATTGCCCAAGGTGATCGTGTCTGTTGCCAGGCGCGTTTGATCGGCATGAGTAATGTGGGAAAGTCCTCTCTTATCAGAGCTCTGTTCTCCCTGGCTCCTGAGGTTGAGGTCAGAGACTCCAAAACACCCGTGAGTGAGTAAACTAAGATCTGTTGTTTATCTGCTATGTTTTTTGGGGGGGCTTGATTAATTAATTATTGATGAATTACTTTCACTACCTGGCACTTTACCATTTCTCCATCTCTCTCATGATGAACTTCTTCAAGGTGGGAAAGGCTTTCACCAAATAGTGGACATGCCTGGTTATGGACACAGGGTTTTACATTATGTGGCCTTCAATCAATGTCCAGAATGTGCGTGTTTTTGTATGTTAAGGATATCAAACTGAGGCGTTTGTCAACATTGTCATGCCTCCTTCTCCTCTGTTACTGTTCTCTCAGTCTGGCGAGGACGTTGCTATTGGTGGACGGGAGTGTTGCGCTGAAGGAGGCAGTCTGGCGAGGACGTTGCTATTGGTGGACGGGAGTGTTGCGCTGAAGGAGGCAGTCTGACGAGGACGTTGCTATTGGTGGACGGGAGTGTTGCGCTGAAGGAGGCAGTCTGGCGAGGACGTTGCTATTGGTGGACGGGAGTGTTGCGCTGAAGGAGGCAGTCTGGCGAGGACGTTGCTATTGGTGGACGGGAGTGTTGCGCTGAAGGAGGCAGTCTGGCGAGGACGTTGCTATTGGTGGACGGGAGTGTTGCGCTGAAGGAGGCAGTCTGGCGAGGACGTTGCTATTGGTGGACGGGAGTGTTGCGCTGAAGGAGGCAGTCTGGCGAGGACGTTGCTATTGGTGGACGGGAGTGTTGCGCTGAAGGAGGCAGTCTGGCGAGGACGTTGCTATTGGTGGACGGGAGTGTTGCGCTGAAGGAGGCAGTCTGACGAGGACGTTGCTATTGGTGGACGGGAGTGTTGCGCTGAAGGAGGCAGTCTGGCGAGGACGTTGCTATTGGTGGACGGGAGTGTTGCGCTGAAGGAGGCAGTCTGACGAGGACGTTGCTATTGGTGGACGGGAGTGTTGCGCTGAAGGAGGCAGTCTGACGAGGACGTTGCTATTGGTGGACGGGAGTGTTGCGCTGAAGGAGGCAGTCTGGCGAGGACGTTGCTATTGGTGGACGGGAGTGTTGCGCTGAAGGAGGCAGTCTGGCGAGGACGTTGCTATTGGTGGACGGGAGTGTTGCGCTGAAGGAGGCAGTCTGACGAGGACGTTGCTATTGGTGGACGGGAGTGTTGCGCTGAAGGAGGCAGTCTGGCGAGGACGTTGCTATTGGTGGACGGGAGTGTTGCGCTGAAGGAGGCAGTCTGGCGAGGACGTTGCTATTGGTGGACGGGAGTGTTGCGCTGAAGGAGGCAGTCTGACGAGGACGTTGCTATTGGTGGACGGGAGTGTTGCGCTGCAGGATGCAGTCTGGCGAGGACGTTGCTATTGGTTTGACGGGAGTGCAGGAGTCAGATACGATCGACCTGGAGATGTGCGAGTTCAGTCGGCCTCACGTGGCCAGTTGACAATACTGCTCAATTAATTTTGTATGTAAAATTATTATATCATGTCTTTCATCTTGGATGAGGGCATTTCGTTGAGCCACTATTCGTGTGCTGCTGTTTAAAGAGTACAGGATCTTGCTGCCATCTCGGTTTTTCATTTTCATTACTAAGTCCTTTAGTTTAGCCATGTTCCATCCCACTGACTGTAGGGAGCAGATTAGCACGCAGCTATTTATAAAACTGCACTTCTATCTATGGACCGTCATTATAGAGTGGCCCTGTCCTGTGCATAATGCATGGGGAACTTCAAGTATTCATGCTATCAGGTTATTAAGCACTTTGACCACATAACTAAAATTAAGTTAACAGGGTCCACTCATCATTTCAACTGGGGGTATTTAATAAAGCTCATGTCGTCAGTGGTGGAGAATGGGACAGATGTGTGCATGGGGTAATAACGTATATTGTTGCTTGGGGGGGAGGGGGGAATGGGTACAACAGTATGTGATTGAGATGAACCCATTCAAGCTTTTCCATTTCAGAATGAGAACCTGTCTTCGTTCATGGTCATGTATCAGCAGGGTGTCACACTGATGTTGTGTACTGCCACCAGGGGGAGCTGTTGACTGCCACCAGGGGGAGCTGTTGACTGCCACCAGGGGGAGCTGTTGACTGCCACCAGGGGGAGCTGTTGACTGCCACCAGGGGGAGCTGTTGACTGCCACCAGGAGGTGCTGTTGACTGCCACCAGGGGAGCTGTTGACTGCCACCAGGGGAGCTGTTGACTGCCACCAGGGGTGCTGCCACCAGGGGGAGCTGTTGACTGCCACCAGGGGGAGCTGTTGACTGCCACCAGGGGAGCTGTTGACTGGGGGGGAGCTGTTGACTGCCACCAGGGGAGCTGTTGACTGCCACCAGGTGGGTGCTGTTGACTGCCACCAGGGGGAGCTGTTGACTGCCACCAGGGGAGGTGCTGTTGACTGCCACCAGGGGAGCTGTTGACTGCCACCAGGGGTGCTGTTGAGCTGTTGACTACCACCAGGGGGCTGTTGACTACCACCAGGGGGAGCTGTTGACTGCCACCAGGAGGTGCTGTTGACTGCCACCAGGGGGAGCTGTTGACTGCCACCAGGGGGAGCTGTTGACTGCCACCAGGGGGAGCTGTTGACTGCCACCAGGAGGTGCTGTTGACTGCCACCAGGAGGTGCTGTTGACTGCCACCAGGGGGAGCTGTTGACTGCCACCAGGGGGAGCTGTTGACTGCCACCAGGGGGAGCTGTTGACTGCCACCAGGGGGAGCTGTTGACTGCCACCAGGAGGTGCTGTTGACTGCCACCAGGAGGTGCTGTTGACTGCCACCAGGTGGGTGCTGTTGACTGCCACCAGGGGGAGCTGTTGACTACCACCAGAGGGA
Organism: Oncorhynchus keta; assembly: GCF_023373465.1. NCBI lineage: Eukaryota > Metazoa > Chordata > Actinopteri > Salmoniformes > Salmonidae > Oncorhynchus > Oncorhynchus keta. The sequence goes on along the minus strand of NC_068454.1, from coordinate 5,029,447 downwards.
GCTGTTGGCTGCCACCAGGAGGTGCTGTTGACTGCCACCAGGGGGAGCTGTTGACTGCCACCAGGTGGGTGCTGTTGATTAACCTGCTTCAAACCTCAAGATGTCATAACACAGACTGTAGTCTGAATCGCACAGCCCTTCCTGTTCAGGGGACATAAACATTAGTGTTGTATGGGGTAAATTGAGCACCATACACATCCCCATTAGAGACTGATGAGTTACGTGAAATTGTCATGTCAGAATTACACAGGCATTGTTGTTTGAGGACATAAACCGATAGTGAAGTTCGTATTTGTCAAGAGACACACCCTTCCTTACAACGTCATTGTAACCATCACATGATGAGAACAAGGGTCATCCCTGATGCAGGTGTAGACGTGTAGTCTACTACTACCACCAGTAATACACTTCTACTACTACCAGTAACACACTTCTACTACTACCAGTAACACACTTCTACTACTACCACCAGTACCACACTGCTACTACTACCACCAGTAGCACACTGCTACTACTACCAGTAACACACTTCTACTACTACCACCAGTAACACACTGCTACTACTACCAGTAACACACTTCTACTACTACCACCAGTACCACACTGCTACTACTACCACCAGTAACACACTTCTACTACTACCACCAGTAACACACTTCTACTACTACCACCAGTAACACACTTCTACTACTACCAGTAACACACTTCTACTACTACCACCAGTACCACACTGCTACTACTACCACCAGTAACACACTTCTACTACTACCAGTAACACACTTCTACTACTACCACCAGTACCACACTGCTACTACTACCACCAGTAACACACTTCTACTACTACCACCAGTACCACACTGCTACTACTACCACCAGTAACACACTTCTACTACTACCAGTAACACACTTCTACTACTACCACCAGTAATACACTTCTACTACTACCACCAGTAATACACTTCTACTACTACCAGTAACACACTTCTACTACTACCACCAGTAACACACTTCTACTACTACCAGTAACACACTTCTACTACTACCACCAGTAACACACTTCTACTACTACCACCAGTAACACACTTCTACTACCACCAGTAGCACACTTCTACTACCACCAGTAGCACACTTCTACTACCACCAGTAGCACACTTCTACTACTACCACCAGTAGCACACTTCTACTACTACCACCAGTAACACACTTCTACTACTACCAGTAACACACTTCTACTACTACCCCCATTACCACACTGCTACTACTACCAGTAACACACTTCTACTACTACCCCCAGTAACACACTTCTACTACTACCACCAGTAACACACTTCTACTACTACCACCAGTAACACACTTCTACTACTACCACCAGTAACACACTTCTACTACTACCAGTAACACACTTCTACTACTACCACCAGTAATACACTTCTACTACTACCACCAGTAACACACTTCTACTACTACCAGTAACACACTTCTACTACTACCCCCATTACCACACTGCTACTACTACCACCAGTACCACACTTCTACTACCACCAGTACCACACTTCTACTACCACCAGTAGCACACTTCTACTACTACCACCAGTAGCACACTTCTACTACTACCACCAGTAGCACACTTCTACTACTACCACCAGTAGCACACTTCTACTACCACCAGTAGCACACTTCTACTACTACCACCAGTAGCACACTTCTACTACTACCACCAGTAGCACACTGCTACTACCACCAGTAGCACACTGCTACTACTACCACCAGCACCACACTTCTACTACCACCAGTACCACAATTCTACTAACACCACCCCTACCACACTTCTACTACTACCACCAGTAGCACACTTCTACTACTACCACCAGTACCACACTGCTACTACTACCACCAGTACCACACTGCTACTACTACCACCAGTACCACACTGCTACTACTACCCCATTACCACACTGCTACTACTACCACCAGTAGCACACTTCTACTACCACCAGTAGCACACTTCTACTACCACCAGTAGCACACTTCTACTACTACCACCAGTAGCACACTTCTACTACTACCACCAGTAGCACACTGCTACTACTACCACCAGTACCACACTTCTACTACTACCACCAGTACCACACTTCTACTACCACCAGTACCACACTTCTACTACTACCACCAGTAGCACACTTCTACTACCACCAGTAGCACACTTCTACTACTACCACCAGTAGCACACTTCTACTACCACCAGTAGCACACTTCTACTACTACCACCAGTAGCACACTTCTACTACTACCACCAGTAGCACACTGCTACTACCACCCCCAGTAGCACACTGCTACTACTACCACCAGCACCACACTTCTACTACCACCAGTACCACAATTCTACTACCACCAGTACCACACTTCTACTACCACCAGTACCACACTTCTACTACCACCAATACCACACTTCTACTACCACCAGTACCACACTTCTACCCCAATCACCAGTACCACACTTCTACCCCTACCACCACCCCTACTACACTTCTACTACCACCACCCCAACCACACGTCTACTACTACTACCCTAACCACACTTCTACTACTACCACTACCCCTACTACACTTCTACTACTACTACTACCCCAACCACACTTCTACTACTACCACTACCCCTACTACACTTCTACTACGCATACCACCCCAACCACACTTCTAACCTTCCGGTTACTAGTCCAACACTCTAACCACTAGGCTACCCTGCCTACAACCTATTTATTTATTTAATCCTTATTTATCTAGGCAAGTCAGTTAAAAACAAATACTTATTTACAATGACGGCCTACCAAAAAGGCAAAAGGCCTCCTGTTGGGACGGGGACTGGGATTAAGAAATATAGGACAACAAAACACATCACGACAAGAGAGACCTCAACACTACATAAAGAGAGACCTAAAAACTACATAAAGAGAGACCTAAAGACTACATAGAGAGAGACCTAAAGACTACATAGAGACAACCCAACACTACATAAAGAGAGACCTAAAGACTACATAAAGAGAGACCTCAACACTACATAAAGAGAGACCTAAAGACTACATAAAGAGAGACCGAAAGACTACATAAAGAGAGACCTAAAGACTACACAAAGAGAGACCTAAACACTACATAAAGAGAGACCTCAACACTACATAAAGAGAGACCGAAAGAATACATAAAGAGAGACCTAAAGACTACATAGAGACAACCCAACACTACATAAAGAGAGACCTAAAGACTACATAAAGAGAGACCTAAAGACTACATAGAGACAACCCAACACTACATAAAGAGAGACCTAAAGACTACATAAAGAGAGACCTAAAGACTACATAGAGACAACCCAACACTACATAAAGAGAGACCTAAAGACTACATAAAGAGAGACCTAAAGACTACATAGAGACAACCCAACACTACATAAAGAGAGACCTAAAGACTACATAAAGAGAGACCTAAAGACTACATAAAGAGAGACCTAAACACTACATAAAGAGAGACAACACAACACTACATAAAGAGACACCACAACACTACATAAAGAGAGACAACACAACACTACATAAAGAGACACCACAACACTACATAAAGAGAGACAACCCAACACTACATAAAGAGAGACCTAAACACTACATAAAGAGAGACCTAAACACTACATAAAGAGAGACAACCCAACACTACATAAAGAGAGACCTAAAGACAACGATGTGTTGTGATAATTGCGCTGTCTGCTCTATAACCTGTTAATCCACCTGCCTTGCGACCCTGATGTATATTAGAGGCCTAAAGGCCGAGACAATAAGAAGACACAGCGGCAGAATAAATTCAACCTCATTTTAGTTTTATTACAAAATGGCAACCTCTTGTCCAGTGACGTCCACAAAGCATATTGCATGTACAGTAAGTAACGTGACATAACAGCAATGGTCAATCAAGCTGTTTCAGACATTTTCGGACCTCTAAACAACTATTGATATAGAACCACAGAGCGTTATCACAAGTCGCAAAGAAAACAGGAGCTGCCTCCTCTATCTCTCTCTCACTATACATGTAGAGAAACATCAATGCCATCCTCCTCTCATGTTGCTGAAACGATCTATCACCCTACAGTACACACTTTCAGTTTTTGTTGTCCTCGGCTACCTGGCTAAAATGCTTGCTCGCTAGCCTAACTTCCAACGTTAGCTAGTTAACATTAGCCTTCTACATCTAGCTACATATTGAACTTCTATTCTCTCAGGCCAGGTAAACAATGTATGAATTAATGGTTGGATCAGAATCGCCTTTATAATCATTGGCCGGTACGGAGAATTAAGTAAAACCACAAGTCCAAATCCTTATCTCCATCCATGGGGCGGCAGCGTAGCCTAGTGGTTAGAGCGTTGGACTAGTAACCGAAAGGTCGTTCTGCCCCTGAACAAGGTAGTTAACCCACTGTTCCTAGGCCGTCATTGAAAATAAGAATTTGTTCTTAACTGACTTGCCTAGTAAAATAAAGGTTAAAAAAATAAAAATAATTTAGGAAAGGGACAAATTTAGCTAGCTGGCTAGCTAGCCACCAGAGGACAACAACACAACGAGGTGCAACAATTGAAAAAAAAATTCTGTTCTCAATTGGGATTTGACACTTTCACAGTTGTAATTCGGCGCAACGTGACAAAAATACAACTCGATTTAATTTTGTAATTTTGTACACTGATATTTGGGGAGGTTTGTCTTCCCTGAACACACTCCACTAAAAGGCACCATTCAGTTTCAGAGAAGCACCCCGCACAGTGTATTCTTCACTGCACATCTGTCAATACCTTTAGCCCAAAAAATTAATTTATAAAATATATATATATATATATATATAAAAGTATATATTTCTTCTACATTATAAACACAACATATTCATAACATTACACTGATAACACACTATGGAATGTGTGGAGCAACAACAACTTTAGGATCAAGAGTCATGCAATTCGTTCCAAAATCCATGATAAGACATGTGCGATGACTTCATCCTGGACAGACTCCTCTGTCCTTCCCTTCACTATGAGCCCATGGTTGCCTCCTTCAACCCAGCCAACAGTCGTTGGACACCTCATCTCTTTAACGACATCCTCCAGAAGGATCTGGACACACGGAGGATATCATTATTGCAGAAACACAACATTGGGAGTATATGTTTTTTTTTTTTTTCTCCAACCTATCAGTTTAAAAAACTAAAAATCAATAAACTATCACACAGAATAAAAAATAAAACTATTAAAAATAGAGGTGTGTTGTTACGGTTTCTGTCTGATCACGACACTCCGATCGGCTGTCATTTATGCAAAAGGTCCATAAAGACGCCCAACGCCATTCTCACCTTCTCACACATGTTGTCTGCAGTGCCAGACAGAAACAACACAGGCACCTCCGTAGGCAACCCCCGGAGGTCCTCGCTCCGCTGGCGATGGCCGTGGGTCTGTCCTGGAGGGTGTAGGGGGAAGGACAGACAGACGAGGCCTGCTACTGCATCCTCTGGTCGAACACTGAGCTGCCTGGCCAGAGCAGAGGCAGCTCGAGCCCCAAGAGAACGTCCTGAAGTGGGGAGGGGACACAGTGAGGAGCCTCCACCAGGTCAACATGATGTGTATCTTTATACTGTAACCTCTAACACAGTGAGGAGCCTCCACCAGGTCAACATGATGTGTATCTTTATACTGTAACCTCTAACACAGTGAGGAGCCTCCACCAGGTCAACATGATGTGTATCTTTATACTGTAACCTCTAACACAGTGAGGAGCCTCCACCAGGTCAACATGATGTGTATCTTTATACTGTAACCTCTAACACAGTGACTAATGACATCAGTAACCACTAATACTCAGAAAAATATACCGGTACATACATCCCTGCCTGGTGAAGAGGTACAATAGACAAGGGGTCAGAGATTCAGTAGACCAGGGGTCAGGTGTCAGAAATTCAGTAGACCAGGGGTCAGATGTACAGTAGACCAGGGGTCAGAGATACAGTAGACCAGGGGTCAGAGATTCAGTAGACCAGGGGTCAGATGTACAGTAGACCAGAGGTCAGAGATTCAGTAGACCAGGGATGTCAGAGATTCAGTAGACAAGGGGTCAGTGATACAGATGTAGACCAGGGGAGCCTCAGTGATACAGTAGACCAGGGGTGAGAGGAACAGTAGACCAGGGGTCAGGTGATATCTTTAGTAGACCAGGGGTCAGAGATACAGTAGACCAGGGGTCAGAGATACAGTAGACCAGGGGTCAGAGATTTATACAGTAGACCAGGGGTCAGAGATTCAGTAGACCAGGGTCAGATGTACAGTAGAACAGGGGTCAGAACATGATACAGTAGACCAGGGGTCAGTGATACAGTAGACCAGGGGTCAGAGATTCAGTAGACCAGGGGTCAGAGATACAGTAGACAAGGGGTCAGTAATACAGTAGACCAGGGGTCAGAGGAATTCAGTAGACCAGGGTCAGTGATACTAGACCAGGGGTCAGAGATTCAGACCAGGGGTCAGACAAGGGGTCAGTAATACAGTAGACCAGGGGTCAGTGATACAGTAGACCAGGGGTCAGAGATTCAGTAGACCAGGGGTCAGAGATTCAGTAGACAAGGGTCAGTGATACAGTAGACCAGGGGTCAGATGTACAGTAGACCAGGGGTCAGAGGAACAGTAGACCAGGGGTCAGTGATACAGTCAGACCAGGGGTCAGAGATTCAGTAGACAAGGGGTCAGTGACCAGGGTCACAGTAGACCAGGGGGGTCAGAGATTCAGTAGACAAGGGGTCAGTAATACAGTAGACCAGGGGTCAGATGTACAGGGGTAGACCAGGGGTCAGAGATTCAGTAGACCAGGGGTCAGATGTACAGTAGACCAGGGGTCAGAGATAGACCAGTCAGACCAGGGGTCAGAGATTCAGTAGACCAGGGGTCAGATGTACAGTAGACCAGGGGTCAGAGATACAGTAGACCAGGGGTCAGATGTACAGTAGACCAGGGTCAGATGTACAGTAGACCAGGGGTCAGAGATACAGTAGACCAGGGGTCAGAGATACAGTAGACCAGGGGTCAGTGATACAGTAGACCAGGGGTCAGAGGAACAGTAGACCAGGGGTCAGAGATACAGTAGACCAGGGGTCAGAGATTCAGTAGACCAGGGGTCAGAGATACAGTAGACCAGGGTCAGAGATCAGAGACCAGGGGTCACAGTAGACCAGGGGTCAGAGATCAGAGATCAGTAGACCAGGGGTCAGAGATCAGATCAGTACAGTAGACCAGGGGTCAGAGATACAGTAGACCAGGGGTCAGAGATTCAGTAGACCAGGGGTCAGAGATACAGTAGACCAGGGGTCAGTGATACAGTAGACCAGGGGTCAGAGAACAGTAGACCAGGGGTCAGTGATACCAGGGGTCAGATGTACAGTAGACCAGGGGTCAGAGATACAGTAGACCAGGGGTCAGAGATACAGTAGACCAGGGGTCAGAGAAACAGTAGACCAGGGGTCAGAGATTCAGTAGACCAGGGGTCAGAGATACAGTAGACCAGGGGTCAGAGATACAGTAGACCAGGGGTCAGAGATACAGTAGACCAGGGGTCAGAGATACAGTAGACCAGGGGTCAGAGATACAGTAGACCAGGGGTCAGAGATTCAGCAGACCAGGGGTCAGAGATACAGTAGACCAGGGGTCAGAGATACAGTAGACCAGGGGTCAGATGTACAGTAGACCAGGGGTCAGAGATACAGTAGACCAGGGGTCAGAGATACAGTAGACCAGAGAGCTATGTGCAAATACAGATTGAAAATATCTTCCAGAATGATGTGGTTAAATTGGTTTGTTGTTACATGACAGCCTTATCACATGGCTCATAACTGGGAAATATATCAGGCCAATTGAGGGCTTCATTTAGTTTTTTTTTTTATGGTTTGCTTACTTACCAACAAAGAATATTTGTCTGATTGTGAATTTCTTAAGATATTTCAAGTGTTCCTGCAAAATAAAACATAATATTCCCATAAATGACACACAAACTCTCGTGTTATTCTTAACTATGAAGACAATGCACAAATCTGGAATTCACAAATAATTCTTACCAAAACAGCATTGTAAGCCTTCACTCTGTAAATCAGGTTTAAACCTTTACACGTGAAGCGAAGACATAGCAGACCATTCGACGCAAGCACACGAGCCAGAGAAACCAAATGCTTTAGGTTGACGTCCCCTCCAGTCCCGTGCGTCACGATGACAGCGGTCCGTACAGCACTTACGTTCACAGGGACGCTCAACACAACTCTGACAGCAACGATTTGTTTTTTACCAAAAATGATGTTCAAGCTGTCCTGTAAAAGTCATTATTGAGTTAGTGAGTCATTTATGCTTGGCCATGTATTCTATCAAATACTTACATAAACTGTATAACTTGTATCAATCGTCAACATAAACATTTTACCTCTTGATACGTTTCCATGTCGTTATTGTCTTGTCTTCTTCTTCAATGAGGGTTAACGGCGGTGGGCATCTAATAAATGTAGCATTACTGCCACCTACTGGACAGAAGTGCAACTCCCTTATACTTTGCTTGAAAAAAATAAAATCAATAACTAAATACCCTATCATCTAACAGGGCACCACAATACTCCACTATTTAAATCTATTTAGTCCTACCTCAGGTCAACAACCTGATAGGATGGGACACCACCCTAATCCACTATTTAAATCTATCTATTTATCTATCTATATTTAAATCCACCACTCAACACACCCTGTAAGTCTTCTGGCGTCAAGTCTCGTACACCCAAATACTTCTCTCCACCTCAATTGTCTGTCACTTACATTCCATTTCTGTGGTAGAGTTGATAACCATTGATTTGAAAGCTAAGAAGATAATCTCACTGAAGCATATTGATTTATCCCTCTGATAGAGATCTACAACTCACTGGGATCCTCTCAGAATCCTTCCCCCTTAACCCATCCTCCTCTCCTTTCTTCACTGCCTCAGCACACGACATCTTCTGCACTTCTCCACCTTCTGGAAAACTCCAACTGCCTCTCTCGCATCGGACACTTCAAAATCCCTATCCCCACAGGCACCCCTGTTATTAACTCATACTGCTTCTTTCCCCAAAACTCCAACTGCCTCTCTCGCATCGGACACTTCAAATCCCCAGCCCCACGGGCACCCCTGTTATTAACTCATACTGCTTCTTTCCCCAAAACTCCAACTGCCTCTCTCGCACCGGACACTTCAAATCCCCATCCCCACGGGCACCCCTGTTATTAACTCATACCGCTTCTTTCCCCAAAACTACACATTCCTCTGTCGCATGCTCTTCTGCACACTTCACCCACCCAGGAATCTCCCTCCTACACATTGCTACCCACATGCTCTTCTGCACACTTCACCCACCCAGGAATCTCCATCCTACACACTGCTGCCCACTTCACCCACCCAGGAATATCCCTCCTACACACTGCTACCCACATGCTCTTCTGCACACTTCACCCACCCAGGAATCTCCCTCCTACACACTGCTACCCACATGCTCTTCTGCACACTTCACCCACCCAGGAATCTCCCTCCTACACACTGCTACCCACATGCTCTTCTGCACACTTCACCCACCCAGGAATCTCCCTCCTACACATTGCTACCCACATGCTCTTCTGCACACTTCACCCACCCAGGAATCTCCATCCTACACACTGCTGCCCACTTCACCCACCCAGGAATATCCCTCCTACACACTGCTACCCACATGCTCTTCTGCACACTTCACCCACCCAGGAATCTCCCTCCTACACACTGCTACCCACATGCCCATAAGCTTGTCACCTGTAACGTTATGTATTCAGCACTAAAGCTCATACAGGATAACTTATATTTCCTAACGTCACTTTGTCGGGCAAAAGGCTCAACATCAAAACTCAAAAGAACAGACAACGACTCTTGTTTCACCACATGGTATAATACCCCATTAGGTTACAATTCAAGCACATTCAACACAGTATAATACCCCATTAGGTGTGAAAACACATTCAACATGGTATAATACCCCATTAGGTGTGAAAACACATTCGACATGGTATAATACCCCATTAGGTGTGACAACACATTCAACACAGTATAATACCCCATTAGGTGTGAAAACACATTCAACATGGTATAATACCCCATTAGGTGTGAAAACACATTCAACATGGTATAATACCCCATTAGGTGTGACAACACATTCAACATGGTATATATATATATATAATACCCCATTAGGTGTGAAAACACATTCAACATGGTATATTACCCCATTAGGTGTGAAAACACATTCAACATGGTATAATACCCCATTAGGTGTGAAAACACATTCAACATGGTATAATACCCCATTAGGTGTGAAAACACATTCAACATGGTATAATACCCCATTAGGTGTGAAAACACATTCAACATGGTATAATACCCCATTAGGTGTGAAAACACATTCAACATGGTATAATACCCCATTAGGTGTGAAAACACATTCAACATGGTATAATACCCCATTAGGTTACAATGCAAAGACATTCAACATGGTATAATACCCCATTAGGTGTGACAACACATTCAACATGGTATAATACCCCATTAGGTGTGAAAACACATTCAACATGGTATAATACCCCATTAGGTGTGACAACACATTCAACACAGTATAATACCCCATTAGGTGTGAAAACACATTCAACATGGTATAATACCCCATTAGGTGTGAAAACACATTCAACATGGTATAATACCCCATTAGGTGTGACAACACATTCAACACAGTATAATACCCCATTAGGTGTGAAAACACATTCAACATGGTATAATACCCCATTAGGTGTGAAAACACATTCAACATGGTATAATACCCCATTAGGTGTGAAAACACATTCAACATGGTATAATACCCCATTAGGTGTGAAAACACATTCAACACAGTATAATACCCCATTAGGTGTGAAAACACATTCAACATGGTATAATACCCCATTAGGTGTGAAAACACATTCAACATGGTATAATACCCCATTAGGTGTGAAAACACATTCAACATGGTATAATACCCCATTAGGTGTGAAAACACATTCAACATGGTATAATACCCCATTAGGTGTGAAAACACATTCAACATGGTATAATACCCCATTAGGTGTGAAAACACATTCAACATGGTATAATACCCCATTAGGTGTGAAAACACATTCAACATGGTATAATACCCCATTAGGTGTGAAAACACATTCAACACAGTATAATACCCCATTAGGTGTGAAAACACATTCAACATGGTATAATACCCCATTAGGTGTGAAAACACATTCAACATGGTATAATACCCCATTAGGTGTGAAAACACATTCAACATGGTATAATACCCCATTAGGTGTGAAAACACATTCAACATGGTATAATACCCCATTAGGTGTGAAAACACATTCAACATGGTATAATACCCCATTAGGTGTGAAAACACATTCAACATGGTATAATACCCCATTAGGTTACAATGCAAAGACATTCAACATGGTATAATACCCCATTAGGTTACAATGCAAAGACATTCAACATGGTATAATACCCCATTAGGTGTGAAAACACATTCAACATGGTATAATACCCCATTAGGTTACAATTCAAAGACATTCAACATGGTATAATACCCCATTAGGTTACAATGCAAAGACATTCAACATGGTATAATACCCCATTAGGTGTGAAAACACATTCAACATGGTATAATACCCCATTAGGTTACAATGCAAAGACATTCAACATGGTATAATACCCCATTAGGTGTGACAACACATTCAACATGGTATAATACCCCATTAGGTGTGAAAACACATTCAACATGGTATAATACCCCATTAGGTGTGAAAACACATTCAACATGGTATAATACCCCATTAGGTTACAATGCAAAGACATTCAACATGGTATAATACCCCATTAGGTTACAATGCAAAGACATTCAACATGGTATAATACCCCATTAGGTTACAATGCAAAGACATTCAACATGGTATAATACCCCATTAGGTGTGACAACACATTCAACATGGTATAATACCCCATTAGGTGTGAAAACACATTCAACATGGTATAATACCCCATTAGGTGTGAAAACACATTCAACATGGTATAATACCCCATTAGGTGTGAAAACACATTCAACACAGTATAATACCCCATTAGGTGTGAAAACACATTCAACATGGTATAATACCCCATTAGGTGTGAAACACATTCAACATGGTATAATACCCCATTAGGTGTGAAAACACATTCAACATGGTATAATACCCCATTAGGTGTGAAAACACATTCAACATGGTATAATACCCCATTAGGTGTGAAAACACATTCAACATGGTATAATACCCCATTAGGTGTGAAAACACATTCAACATGGTATAATACCCCATTAGGTGTGAAAACACATTCAACATGGTATAATACCCCATTAGGTGTGAAAACACATTCAACATGGTATAATACCCCATTAGGTGTGAAAACACATTCAACATGGTATAATACCCCATTAGGTGTGAAAACACATTCAACATGGTATAATACCCCATTAGGTGTGAAAACACATTCAACATGGTATAATACCCCATTAGGTGTGAAAACACATTCAACATGGTATAATACCCCATTAGGTGTGAAAACACATTCAACATGGTATAATACCCCATTAGGTGTGAAAACACATTCAACATGGTATAATACCCCATTAGGTGTGAAAACACATTCAACATGGTATAATACCCCATTAGGTGTGAAAACACATTCAACATGGTATAATACCCCATTAGGTGTGAAAACACATTCAACATGGTATAATACCCCATTAGGTGTGAAAACACATTCAACATGGTATAATACCCCATTAGGTGTGAAAACACATTCAACATGGTATAATACCCCATTAGGTGTGAAAACACATTCAACATGGTATAATACCCCATTAGGTGTGAAAACACATTCAACACAGTATAATACCCCATTAGGTTACAATGCAAAGACATTCAACATGGTATAATACCCCATTAGGTGTGAAAACACATTCAACATGGTATAATACCCCATTAGGTGTGAAAACACATTCAACATGGTATAATACCCCATTAGGTGTGAAAACACATTCAACATGGTATAATACCCCATTAGGTGTGAAAACACATTCAACATGGTATAATACCCCATTAGGTGTGAAAACACATTCAACATGGTATAATACCCCATTAGGTTACAATGCAAAGACATTCAACATGGTATAATACCCCATTAGGTGTGACAACACATTCAACATGGTATAATACCCCATTAGGTGTGACAACACATTCAACACAGTATAATACCCCATTAGGTGTGAAAACACATTCAACATGGTATAATACCCCATTAGGTTACAATGCAAAGACATTCAACATGGTATAATACCCCATTAGGTGTGAAAACACATTCAACATGGTATAATACCCCATTAGGTGTGAAAACACATTCAACATGGTATAATACCCCATTAGGTTACAATGCAAAGACATTCAACATGGTATAATACCCCATTAGGTGTGAAAACACATTCAACATGGTATAATACCCCATTAGGTGTGAAAACACATTCAACATGGTATAATACCCCATTAGGTGTGAAAACACATTCAACATGGTATAATACCCCATTAGGTGTGAAAACACATTCAACATGGTATAATACCCCATTAGGTGTGAAAACACATTCAACACAGTATAATACCCCATTAGGTGTGACAACACATTCAACATGGTATAATACCCCATTAGGTGTGAAAACACATTCAACATGGTATAATACCCCATTAGGTGTGAAAACACATTCAACATGGTATAATACCCCATTAGGTGTGAAAACACATTCAACATGGTATAATACCCCATTAGGTTACAATGCAAAGACATTCAACATGGTATAATACCCCATTAGGTGTGACAACACATTCAACATGGTATAATACCCCATTAGGTGTGAAAACACATTCAACATGGTATAATACCCCATTAGGTGTGAAAACACATTCAACATGGTATAATACCCCATTAGGTTACAATGCAAAGACATTCAACATGGTATAATACCCCATTAGGTTACAATGCAAAGACATTCAACATGGTATAATACCCCATTAGGTTACAATGCAAAGACATTCAACATGGTATAATACCCCATTAGGTGTGACAACACATTCAACATGGTATAATACCCCATTAGGTGTGAAAACACATTCAACATGGTATAATACCCCATTAGGTGTGAAAACACATTCAACACAGTATAATACCCCATTAGGTGTGAAAACACATTCAACATGGTATAATACCCCATTAGGTGTGAAAACACATTCAACATGGTATAATACCCCATTAGGTGTGAAAACACATTCAACATGGTATAATACCCCATTAGGTGTGAAAACACATTCAACATGGTATAATACCCCATTAGGTGTGAAAACACATTCAACATGGTATAATACCCCATTAGGTGTGAAAACACATTCAACATGGTATAATACCCCATTAGGTGTGAAAACACATTCAACATGGTATAATACCCCATTAGGTGTGAAAACACATTCAACATGGTATAATACCCCATTAGGTGTGAAAACACATTCAACATGGTATAATACCCCATTAGGTGTGAAAACACATTCAACATGGTATAATACCCCATTAGGTGTGAAAACACATTCAACATGGTATAATACCCCATTAGGTGTGAAAACACATTCAACATGGTATAATACCCCATTAGGTGTGAAAACACATTCAACATGGTATAATACCCCATTAGGTGTGACAACACATTCAACATGGTATAATACCCCATTAGGTGTGAAAACACATTCAACATGGTATAATACCCCATTAGGTGTGAAAACACATTCAACATGGTATAATACCCCATTAGGTGTGAAAACACATTCAACATGGTATAATACCCCATTAGGTGTGAAAACACATTCAACATGGTATAATACCCCATTAGGTGTGAAAACACATTCAACATGGTATAATACCCCATTAGGTGTGACAACACATTCAACATGGTATAATACCCCATTAGGTGTGAAAACACATTCAACATGGTATAATACCCCATTAGGTGTGAAAACACATTCAACATGGTATAATACCCCATTAGGTGTGAAAACACATTCAACATGGTATAATACCCCATTAGGTGTGAAAACACATTCAACATGGTATAATACCCCATTAGGTGTGAAAACACATTCAACATGGTATAATACCCCATTAGGTGTGAAAACACATTCAACATGGTATAATACCCCATTAGGTGTGAAAACACATTCAACATGGTATAATACCCCATTAGGTGTGAAAACACATTCAACATGGTATAATACCCCATTAGGTGTGAAAACACATTCAACATGGTATAATACCCCATTAGGTGTGAAAACACATTCAACATGGTATAATACCCCATTAGGTGTGAAAACACATTCAACATGGTATAATACCCCATTAGGTGTGACAACACATTCAACATGGTATAATACCCCATTAGGTGTGAAAACACATTCAACACAGTATAATACCCCATTAGGTGTGACAACACATTCAACACAGTATAATACCCCATTAGGTGTGAAAACACATTCAACATGGTATAATACCCCATTAGGTGTGAAAACACATTCAACATGGTATAATACCCCATTAGGTTACAATTCAAGCACATTCAACATGGTATAATACCCCATTAGGTGTGAAAACACATTCAACACAGTATAATACCCCATTAGGTGTGAAAACACATTCAACACAGTATAATACCCCATTAGGTGTGAAAACACATTCAACACAGTATAATACCCCATTAGGTGTGAAAACACATTCAACATGGTATAATACCCCATTAGGTGTGAAAACACATTCAACATGGTATAATACCCCATTAGGTGTGAAAACACATTCAACATGGTATAATACCCCATTAGGTGTGAAAACACATTCAACATGGTATAATACCCCATTAGGTGTGACAACACATTCAACATGGTATAATACCCCATTAGGTGTGAAAACACATTCAACACAGTATAATACCCCATTAGGTGTGACAACACATTCAACACAGTATAATACCCCATTAGGTGTGAAAACACATTCAACATGGTATAATACCCCATTAGGTGTGAAAACACATTCAACATGGTATAATACCCCATTAGGTTACAATTCAAGCACATTCAACATGGTATAATACCCCATTAGGTGTGAAAACACATTCAACACAGTATAATACCCCATTAGGTGTGAAAACACATTCAACACAGTATAATACCCCATTAGGTGTGAAAACACATTCAACACAGTATAATACCCCATTAGGTGTGAAAACACATTCAACATGGTATAATACCCCATTAGGTGTGAAAACACATTCAACATGGTATAATACCCCATTAGGTGTGACAACACATTCAACATGGTATAATACCCCATTAGGTGTGAAAACACATTCAACATGGTATAATACCCCATTAGGTTACAATTCAAGCACATTCAACATGGTATAATACCCCATTAGGTGTGAAAACACATTCAACACAGTATAATACCCCATTAGGTGTGAAAACACATTCAACATGGTATAATACCCCATTAGGTGTGAAAACTCATACAACATGGTATAATACCCCATTAGGTGTGAAAACACATTCGACATGGTATAATACCCCATTAGGTGTGAAAACACATTCAACATGGTATAATACCCCATTAGGTGTGAAAACACATTCAACATGGTATAATACCCCATTAGGTGTGACAACACATTCAACACAGTATAATACCCCATTAGGTGTGAAAACACATTCAACATGGTATAATACCCCATTAGGTGTGAAAACACATTCAACATGGTATAATACCCCATTAGGTGTGAAAACACATTCAACATGGTATAATACCCCATTAGGTGTGAAAACACATTCAACATGGTATAATACCCCATTAGGTGTGACAACACATTCAACATGGTATAATACCCCATTAGGTGTGAAAACACATTCAACACAGTATAATACCCCATTAGGTGTGACAACACATTCAACACAGTATAATACCCCATTAGGTGTGAAAACACATTCAACATGGTATAATACCCCATTAGGTGTGAAAACACATTCAACATGGTATAATACCCCATTAGGTTACAATTCAAGCACATTCAACATGGTATAATACCCCATTAGGTGTGAAAACACATTCAACACAGTATAATACCCCATTAGGTGTGAAAACACATTCAACACAGTATAATACCCCATTAGGTGTGAAAACACATTCAACACAGTATAATACCCCATTAGGTGTGAAAACACATTCAACATGGTATAATACCCCATTAGGTGTGAAAACACATTCAACATGGTATAATACCCCATTAGGTGTGAAAACACATTCAACATGGTATAATACCCCATTAGGTGTGAAAACACATTCAACATGGTATAATACCCCATTAGGTGTGACAACACATTCAACATGGTATAATACCCCATTAGGTGTGAAAACACATTCAACACAGTATAATACCCCATTAGGTGTGACAATACAAAATACAAAAAAAAAAAAAACATGTCAGGGGTGGGGAGTGACGGATGACATGTCAGGGGTGGGGAGTGACGGATGACATGTCAGGGGTGGGGAGTGACGGATGACATGTCAGGGGTGGGGAGTGACGGATGACATGTCAGGGGTGGGGAGTGACGGATGACATGTCAGGGGTGGGGAGTGACGGATGACATGTCAGGGGTGGGGAGTGACGGATGACATGTCAGGGGTGGGGAGTGACGGATGACATGTCAGGGGTGGGGAGTGACGGATGACATGTCAGGGGTGGGGAGTGACTGATGACATGTCAGGGGTGGGGAGTGATGGATGACATGTCAGGGATGGGGAGTGACTGATGACATGTCAGGGGTGGGGAGTGACGGATGACATGTCAGGGGTGGGGAGTGACTGATGACATGTCAGGGGTGGGGAGTGATGGATGACATGTCAGGGATGGGGAGTGACTGATGACATGTCAGGGGTGGGGGAGTGACGGATGACATGTCAGGGGTGGGGAGTGACGGATGACATGTCAGGGGTGGGGAGTGACGGATGACATGTCAGGGGTGGGGAGTGACTGATGACATGTCAGGGGTGGGGAGTGACGGATGACATGTCAGGGGTGGGGAGTGACGGATGACATGTCAGGGGTGGGGAGTGACGGATGACATGTCAGGGGTGGGGAGTGACGGATGACATGTCAGGGGTGGGGAGTGACGGATGACATGTCAGGGGTGGGGAGTGACGGATGACATGTCAGGGGTGGGGAGTGACGGATGACATGTCAGGGGTGGGGAGTGATGGATGACATGTCAGGGGTGGGGAGTGAGGGATGACATGTCAGACTACTACTACCCCCATTACCACACTGCTACTACTACCACCAGTACCACACTGCTACTACTACCACCAGTACCACACTGCTACTACTACCCCCAGTACCACACTGCTACTACTACCCCCATTACCACACTTCTACTACCACCAGTAGCACACTTCTACTACCACCAGTAGCACACTGCTACTACTACCACCAGTACCACACTGCTACTACTACCACCAGTACCACACTGCTACTACTACCACCAGTACCACACTGCTACTACTACCACCAGTACCACACTGCTACTACTACCCCCAGTACCACACTGCTACTACTACCCCCATTACCACACTTCTACTACCACCAGTAGCACACTTCTACTACCACCAGTAGCACACTGCTACTACTACCACCAGTACCACACTGCTACTACTACCACCAGTACCACACTGCTACTACTACCACCAGTACCACACTGCTACTACTACCACCAGTACCACACTGCTACTACTACCCCCAGTACCACACTGCTACTACTACCCCCATTACCACACTTCTACTACCACCAGTAGCACACTTCTACTACCACCAGTAGCACACTGCTACTACTACCACCAGTACCACACTGCTACTACTACCCCCATTACCACACTGCTACTACTACCACCAGTACCACACTTCTACTACTACCACCAGTAGCACACTGCTACTACTACCAGTAGCACACTTCTACTACTACCACCAGTAGCACATTGCTACTACTACCACCAGTACCACACTGCTACTACTACCAACAGTACCACACTTCTACTACCACAACTTTTGACAACTTTTACTTTTAATTCATTCCATAACTAAAGAAAATAATGTATTTTTTTTTAAAGTAGTGCTTAAGTTGTTTTTTTGGGAGTATCTGTACATTACTATTTCTATTTTTGACAACTTTTACTTTTAATTCATTACATAACTAAAGAAAATAATGTATTTTTTTTTAAAGTAGTGCTTAAGTTGTTTTTTTGGGAGTATCTGTACATTACTATTTCTATTTTTGACAACTTTTACTTTTAATTCATTACATAACTAAAGAAAATTATGTACTTTTTCACTCCATACATTTTCCCTGACACACAATAGTACTCATTACATTTTGAATGCTTAGCAGGACATGACAATTGTCCAATTCACAGACTTATCAAGAGAACATCCCTGGTCTTCCCGACTGCCTCTGATCTGGCAGGCTCACTAAACATACACACTTCATTTGTAAATGATGTCTGAGTGTTGGAGTGGCAATCTGTACATTTAAAAAACAAGAAAATTGTGCCGTCTGCTTTGTTCAATATAAGGAATTTGGGGACTGGGGGAGGACAAGAGTTTACATTTACATTTAAGTCATTTAGCAGACGCTCTTATCCAGAGCGACTTACAAATTGGTGCATTCACCTTATGACATCAGAGTTGATCCCGGTTGTAGGCATCCTTGACAAGATGTGTTTTGAGGAGGCTTATGAATGAGATGACTATATCTGCATGTCGTCTGTGACGGGGGATTGTAATTCCAGAGCAGCTGAAGACCCACGTTAATAACAATCTGAAACATGTCAAATGAATCCTCTCAAAAAAAACTAACCGATTTATGACCGATCTCTCATTTCCATGCTTTGCCATTTTTCCTTTTCCATAAAGTTGTATCCAAACTATTTTCACAAGTCTCGACCCTGAAGGACTGGACCAAGGTGCAGCCTGGTAAGCGTACATTTTAACTTTATTTAAAAATGACGCCAACAAAACGAAGAACCCAAAAAAAACACCAACCGTGAAGCGTTGTGCCCTGAACAACTACAACGTTAACTTCCCACAAAACAGGTGGGGGAAAAGGGTACCTAAGTATGGTTCTCAATCAGAGGCAACGATAGACAGCTGTCCCTGATTGAGAACCATACCAGGCCAACATAGAAATACAACACATAGAAACACATAGAAAAAAGGACATAGAATGCCCACCCTAGTCACACCCTGGCACACCCTGGCCGAACCAACATAGAGAATATAAAGCTTCTCTATGGCCAGGACATAGAATGCCCACCCTAGTCACACCCTGGCACACCCTGGCCTAACCAACATAGAGAATATAAAGCCTCTCTTTGGCCTCTCTTTGGCCTCTCTATGACCTCTCTATGGCCTCTCTATGACCTCTCTATGGGTGTGACAGACCCTCATTGTATTGATTGATTTCTAATCCATTATGTGCCTCATTAACGGTAGACTCAGATGACCTTCCATGGAATAAGTCAAATAAAGTCAAATTTCCTTAAAAACTAAAAGCGTTAAAGTGTGAAGATAAACTTCTCAGCTGTTCTGATCCTGTAGCAGCTTGAAGGGCTCTGGTGCCCATATAAGATGGAGCCGCAATAGGAGAAGATGGGGTGAAGCCTCTCTTAGGGCCTCCTCTTCTCCAGGGGCCAGTCCCCCAGGTTCACAAGTAGCTCTACCTCTGGGACCCGTACCTGACCACACACACACACACACACACACACACACACACACACAGAGAGAGAGAGGGAGAGAGAAAGAGATCAGCAACAGTTCCCACTCACTACTGTGGTCATCTGGAATTAGATACTACCCCTAAATGTACATCTATAGACATGTGAGCTTCCCAAAAGATCTTCATTATTGGATGTTGATACCGTCGCTGTTATGATAACTGCCTGTAATGACAACAATGTATGACATTTATCATAAACAATATCATAACATTAAAAACCATGTACTGTGTGGAATATAGCTCAGTTATTATAAAGCATGATGCTGACAACACCAGGGTTTGATTCCCGGGGGGAAGCCTGACTTTAAGTCTATTAAATGGTGTAAATATGAACTCCTTGTTGAGGCATTAGTAATCACCATTGAAAGACAAAGGCTTGAGGCTGATTGGAAGGGGAATGTTTCACCTATCACATTCCTTCAGATCTGCCATCACCTGACGTGGTGGGAGCTCATGGACGACGGGTTGTTCCTGAACCCAGACAGTGTTTGTTGTCATCTGCCCCTTTGGCCACCAGGTGGCAGTGTCTGCTCATTAAAATTCCAGCCTGTGACATTTCTGTAAATAACATATGTGAACTTAATTTATAAAGACTGTGTTATTAATTAGGGTATATTGATCTCTATATCAGGGTATAATGATCTCTATATCAGGGTATATTGATCTCTATATCAGGGTATATTGATCTATATATCAGGGTATATTGATCTATATATCAGGGTATATTGATCTATATATCAGGGTATATTGATCTCTATATCAGGGTATATTGATCTATATATCAGGGTATATTGATCTATATATCAGGGTATATTGATCTCTATATCAGGGTATAATGATCTATATATCAGGGTATATTGATCTCTATATCAGGGTATAATAAAAAAATGATCTATATATCAGGGTATATTGATCTCTATATCAGGGTATATTGATCTATATATCAGGGTATATTGATCTCTATATCAGGGTATAATGATTTCTATATCAGGGTATAATGATCTCTATATCAGGGTATATTGATCTATATATCAGGGTATAATGATCTCTATATCAGGGTATAATGATCTCTATATCAGGGTATATTGATCTATATATCAGGGTATATTGATCTATATATCAGGGTATAATGATCTCTATATCAGGGTATATTGATCTCTATATCAGGGTATATTGATCTCTATATCAGGGTATAATGATCTCTATATCAGGGTATATTGATCTCTATATCAGGGTATATTGATCTCTATATCAGGGTATATTGATCTCTATATCAGGGTATATTGATCTCTATATCAGGGTATATTGATCTATATATCAGGGTATAATGATCTATATATCAGGGTATATTGATCTCTATATCAGGGTATATTGATCTCTATATCAGGGTATAATGATCTCTATATCAGGGTATATTGATCTATATATCAGGGTATATTGATCTCTATATCAGGGTATAATGATCTCTATATCAGGGTATATTGATCTCTATATCAGGGTATATTGATCTCTATATCAGGGTATATTGATCTCTATATCAGGGTATATTGATCTCTATATCAGGGTATAATGATCTCTATATCAGGGTATATTGATCTATATATCAGGGTATAATGATCTCTATATCAGGGTATATTGATCTATATATCAGGGTATATTGAT
The DNA here is from genome assembly GCF_023373465.1 of Oncorhynchus keta. Lineage (NCBI taxonomy): Eukaryota > Metazoa > Chordata > Actinopteri > Salmoniformes > Salmonidae > Oncorhynchus > Oncorhynchus keta. The sequence continues at coordinate 5,006,735 of NC_068454.1, read as the reverse complement.
CTATATATCAGGGTATAATGATCTATATATCAGGGTATAATGATCTATATATCAGGGTATATTGATCTGTATATCAGGGTATATTGATCTCTATATCAGGGTATAATGATCTCTATATCAGGGTATATTGATCTATATATCAGGGTATATTGATCTCTATATCAGGGTATAATGATCTATATATCAGGGTATATTGATCTCTATATCAGGGTATAATGATCTATATATCAGGGTATAATGATCTCTATATCAGGGTATAATGATCTATATATCAGGGTATATTGATCTCTATATCAGGGTATAATGATCTATATATCAGGGTATAATGATCTATATATCAGGGTATATTGATCTCTATATCAGGGTATAATGATCTATATATCAGGGTATATTGATCTCTATATCAGGGTATAATGATCTATATATCAGGGTATAATGATCTCTATATCAGGGTATATTGATCTCTATATCAGGGTATATTGATCTCTATATCAGGGTATAATGATCTATATATCAGGGTATAATGATCTCTATATCAGGGTATATTGATCTCTATATCAGGGTATAATGATCTCTATATCAGGGTATAATGATCTATATATCAGGGTATAATGATCTCTATATCAGGGTATATTGATCTCTATATCAGGGTATATTGATCTCTATATCAGGGTATAATGATCTCTATATCAGGGTATATTGATCTCTATATCAGGGTATATTGATCTCTATATCAGGGTATAATGATCTCTATATCAGGGTATAATGATCTCTATATCAGGGTATATTGATCTCTATATCAGGGTATATTGATCTATATATTCCAGTAACATAACTTTTCCAGTAACAGAACTTTTCCAGTAACAGAACTTTTCCAGTAACAGAACTTTTCCAGTAACAGAACTTTTCAGTTAAATAAATCAAAAAACTAAATGGCTGAATAGACGCCGCAATAAACAGTTGCCGTATCGGTCCCTTTGGTCCACTAGGTGTCATTCACTAGGTCCCCCCGTGTGGTTCTGGGTTTTTTGCGATCATTTTGACCCCACGGGGGTGAGATCTTGCGTGGAGCCCCAGATCGAGGGAGATTATCAGTGGTCTTGTATGTCTTCCATTTCCTAATAATTGCTCCCACAGTTGATTTCTTCAAACCAAGCTGCTTACCTATTGCAGATTCAGTCTTCCCAGCCTGGTGCAGATCTACAATTTTGTTTCTGGTGTCCTTTGTCAGCTCTTTGGTCTTGGCCATAGTGGAGTTTGGAGTGTGACTGTTTGAGGTTGTGGACAGGTGTCTTTTATACTGATAACAAGTTCAAACAGGTGCCATTAATACAGGTAACGAGTGGAGGACAGAGGAGCCTCTTAAAGAAGAAGTTACAGGTCTGTGAGAGCCAGAAATCTTGCTTGTTTGTAGGTGACCAAATACTTATTTTCCACCACAATTTGCAAACAAATTCATTAAAAATCCTACAATGTGATTTTTCTGTTTTTTCTTTCTCATTTTCGTCTGTCATAGTTGAAGTGTACCTATGATGAAAATTACAGGCCTCTCTCATCTTTTTAAGTGGGAGAACTTGCACAATTGGTGGCTGACTAAAATACTTTTTTTGCCCCACTATATACTGAGATCATGTGACAGATCATGTGACAGATCATGTGACAGATCATGTGACAGATCATGTGACAGATCATGTGACACTTCAGATTGCACACAGGTGGACTTTATGTAATTCTGTGACTCTTGAAGGTAATTGGTTGCACCAGATCTTATTTAGGGGTGAAAACATAAACACACACCACTTCTTCCTTTTTATATACATTTTCATGTATATTTTTCATTTCACTTCACCAAAGTGGACTATATTGTGTACGTCCATTACATGAAATTCAAATGTAAATCTATTTATGTTACAGGTTGTAATGCAACAAAATAGGAAAAACGCCAAGGGGCATGAATACTTTTGCAAGGCAGGTGTGCCTTTCCAAATCATGTCCAATCAATTGAATATACCACAGGTGGACTCCAATCAAAAGTTGTGGAAACATCTCAAGGATGACCAACGGAAACAGGATGCACCTGAGCTCAATTTCGAGTCTCAAAGCAAACGGTCTGAATATTTATTTATAAATCAGTTCAAATTTCTAAAAAACCTCTTTTCGCTTTGTCATTATGAGGTTTTGTGTGTAGATTTATGAGGGGGGAAAATGTATTCGGTCCATTTTAGAATAAGGCTGTAACAAAATGTGGAAAAGGGGTTTGAATACTTTCCGAATGAACTGTTTACTCACATCAAACAGCGTATTTCTATCTGTTTCTCTGTTGTTACTGTCACATTGTTATCTTGTAAAGTTTCTGATAAAACACGCTGACACACGTACAAAATCATGGTCTGAATTCGGAAGTTCTTTACAGGCAGACAGTTAAGGTTGGCAATCGTATTGGTTGCTTCCACTACATCTGCGTTGAAGAATGAAAGTAGGGCGGGAATCTAATTGGACCAGACAGGTAGGGAAAGACCAGACACATTTATGGGCCGGAAGCTAATTGGACCAGACAGGGAGGGAAAGACCAGACACATTTATGGGCGGGAAGCTAATTGGACCAGACAGGTAGGGAAAGACCAGACACATTTATGGGCGGGAATCTAATTGGACCAGACAGGGAGGGAAAGACCAGACACATTTATGGGCGGGAAGCTAATTGGACCAGACAGGTAGGGAAAGACCAGACACATTTATGGGTGGGAAGCTAATTGGACCAGACAGGGAGGGAAAGACCAGACACATTTATGGGCGGGAAGCTAATTGGACCAGACAGGTAGGGAAAGACCAGACACATTTATGGGCGGGAATCTAATTGGACCAGACAGGGAGGGAAAGACCAGACACATTTATGGGCGGGAAGCTAATTGGACCAGACAGGTAGGGAAAGACCAGACACATTTATGGGCGGGAATCTAATTGGACCAGACAGGGAGGGAAAGACCAGACACATTTATGGGCGGGAAGCTAATTGGACCAGACAGGTAGGGAAAGACCAGACACATTTATGGGCGGGAATCTAATTGGACCAGACAGGGAGGGAAAGACCAGACACATTTATGGGCGGGAAGCTAATTGGACCAGACAGGGAGGGAAAGACCAGACACATTTATGGGCGGGAAGCTAATTGGACCAGACAGGTAGGGAAAGACCAGACACATTTATGGGCGGGAATCTAATTGGACCAGACAGGGAGGGAAAGACCAGACACATTTATGGGCGGGAATCTAATTGGACCAGACAGGGAGGGAAAGACCAGACACATTTATGGGCGGGAAGCTAATTGGACCAGACAGGTAGGGAAAGACCAGACACATTTATGGGTGGGAAGCTAATTGGACCAGACAGGTAGGGAAAGACCAGACACATTTATGGGCGGGAATCTAATTGGACCAGACAGGGAGGGAAAGACCAGACACATTTATGGGCGGGAAGCTAATTGGACCAGACAGGTAGGGAAAGACCAGACACATTTATGGGTGGGAAGCTAATTGGACCAGACAGGTAGGGAAAGACCAGACACATTTATGGGCCGGAATCTAATTGGACCAGACAGGTAGGGAAAGACCAGACACATTTATGGGCGGGAAGCTAATTGGACCAGACAGGTAGGGAAAGACCAGACACATTTATGGGCCGGAATCTAATTGGACCAGACAGGTAGGGAAAGACCAGACACATTTATGGGCGGGAATCTAATTGGACCAGACAGGTAGGGAAAGACCAGACACATTTATGCGCGGGAAGCTAATTGGACCAGACAGGTAGGGAAAGACCAGACACATTTATGGGCCGGAAGCTAATTGGACCAGACAGGGAGGGAAAGACCAGACACATTTATGCGCGGGAAGCTAATTGGACCAGACAGGTAGGGAAAGACAGGATACATTTATGGGCCGGAAGCTAATTGGACCAGACAGGTAGGGAAAGACCAGACACATTTATGGGCCGGAAGCTAATTGGACCAGACAGGGAGGGAAAGACCAGACACATTTATGGGTGGGAAGCTAATTGGACCAGACAGGGAGGGAAAGACCAGACACATTTATGCGCGGGAAGCTAATTGGACCAGACAGGTAGGGAAAGACAGGATACATTTATGGGCCGGAAGCTAATTGGACCAGACAGGTAGGGAAAGACCAGACACATTTATGGGCCGGAAGCTAATTGGACCAGACAGGGAGGGAAAGACCAGACACATTTATGGGTGGGAAGCTAATTGGACCAGACAGGGAGGGAAAGACCAGACACATTTATGGGTGGGAATCTAATTGGACCAGACAGGTAGGGAAAGACCAGACACATTTATGGGTGGGAAGCTAATTGGACCAGACAGGGAGGGAAAGACCAGACACATTTATGGGTGGGAAGCTAATTGGACCAGACAGGTAGGGAAAGACCAGACACATTTATGGGCGGGAATCTAATTGGACCAGACAGGGAGGGAAAGACCAGACACATTTATGGGCGGGAAGCTAATTGGACCAGACAGGTAGGGAAAGACCAGACACATTTATGGGCGGGAAGCTAATTGGACCAGACAGGTAGGGAAAGACCAGACACATTTATGGGCCGGAATCTAATTGGACCAGACAGGTAGGGAAAGACCAGACACATTTATGGGCGGGAAGCTAATTGGACCAGACAGGTAGGGAAAGACCAGACACATTTATGCGCGGGAAGCTAATTGGACCAGACAGGTAGGGAAAGACCAGACACATTTATGGGCGGGAATCTAATTGGACCAGACAGGTAGGGAAAGACCAGACACATTTATGGGCCGGAAGCTAATTGGACCAGACAGGGAGGGAAAGACCAGACACATTTATGGGCCGGAAGCTAATTGGACCAGACAGGTAGGGAAAGACCAGACACATTTATGGGCCGGAAGCTAATTGGACCAGACAGGGAGGGAAAGACCAGACACATTTATGGGCGGGAATCTAATTGGACCAGACAGGTAGGGAAAGACCAGACACATTTATGGGCCGGAATCTAATTGGACCAGACAGGTAGGGAAAGACCAGACACATTTATGGGCCGGAAGCTAATTGGACCAGACAGGTAGGGAAAGACCAGACACATTTATGGGCCGGAATCTAATTGGACCAGACAGGTAGGGAAAGACCAGACACATTTATGGGCCGGAATCTAATTGGACCAGACAGGTAGGGAAAGACCAGACACATTTATGGGCCGGAAGCTAATTGGACCAGACAGGTAGGGAAAGACCAGACACATTTATGGGCGGGAAGCTAATTGGACCAGACAGGTAGGGAAAGACCAGACACATTTATGGGCGGGAAGCTAATTGGACCAGACAGGTAGGGAAAGACCAAACACATTTATGCTACGTTCATAACCAAGTGGGATGGTGATCATTACCAGTTGGATGCATTCACATGTTTTTTGAACTCATTGAGAAACGCCAATTGTCTAATGGCAAACAAGCTGTGTCAACCATAAACTAAACGTACAGCTATCATGCCTGTAAACAAACGAGGCCTATTGTGTGCATTCTCTGTGTCTGTATAGAGAAAAGTCATTTTTCTAAATATATATTCATATGGACAGTACCAGGTCACTGCAGTTTAGACAGAGATGTCATCCTCCCGAAGGCCAGGAGTTTTTCCCAATAGTTTTTTTTTTTTAACTATGTGACCTGATTAGAATAACTCTGGTTTCATTATATACCATATTCAACTTTTTTTTTTTCAACAGATGTCAGATGTCATATCGGATAACGTCAAGAGGTTTTACCTGGTTACCAGATCTAACCACAGCACTCTGGGAAGTGTGGTGCCAACTCTTGTTTCCCAACCCTGCCGTTCTCTACGATAGTTACGGCCCCAAACAACTTTCACACAAAGTTAGACTGGGTAACAAAGCAGTGTTATCTGGCGTGTACATCAATCAATGTTTATTTCCCATTGTTCCATTTGCATCAACAACAAAAAAACAAAAACATTTTCAGTTATTATTATTTTATTCTTCAGTCCGCTCTAATACCCTACTATAATATCAACAAGGTCAACAGGTGGTACAATCCATTTAAACAAGACACACTTATACTGCCATTGTTGAGAAAAGAACCAAACGGTTGTCTTGGAAACCAAACCGTTTGTTTGTTTGTTTGTTTGTTTGTTTGTTTGTTTGGACCAAGAACGGTTGTCTTGGAAACCAAACCGTTTGTTTGGACCAATGGGGTTCCAGTGACATCGGACAGAACCATGATTCATTAAACAGGTAGGTAAACACCGTCTACAGAAAAACACTCATCTAAACGAGGGTTGTTGTTGTACAGTTGATAGAAAATCCCCCCCCTCAAAAAACATACAAAAACACCCTGTTTGTCAATCAGTAGAATATGTTGATTTTTTCTCAGCCATTGAAGTTAACTGCACTGTTACTAACTCAAACACAAACCTAATGGACAGTAAAGTAAATACTGAGACATTATCTATAGACTATATTTCTATGACAACCACACTCAGTTATGAACAATGTCCTTCTCATTAGCCTGTAAAGGCCACCATGTACTGTAGTAGCAGTACTTTAGTATCCAACGCTGTGGGACTGACTGGCTCTCAGCACAGTAGGTTGTCTTTCCAACAGGAATGTCTCACGAGCCTGAGAAGAAGCAGAGTCAAACTAATAGAGATAGTGCACATTTTAACCTGTGTGTGTGTGTGTGTGTGTGTGTGTGTGTGTGTGTGTGTGTGTGTGTGTGTGTGTGTGTGTGTGTGTGTGTGTGTGTGTGTGTGTGTGAGAAAATGGTGACTGTATGGTCATGGTAACAATCCTTCTGTGGTTCAGGGCAGGGTGTACATAGGTGGACATAGGTGGACATTGTTGGACATAGGTGGACATTATTGGACATAGGTGGACATTGTTGGACATAGGTAGACATTGTTGGACATTGTTGGACATAGGTGGACATTATTGGACATAGGTAGACATTGTTGGACATTGTTGGACATAGGTGGACATTATTGGACATAGGTAGACATTGTTGGACATTGTTGGACATAGGTGGACATTATTGGACATAGGTAGACATTGTTGGACATTGTTGGACATAGGTGGACATTGTTGGACATAGGTAGACATTGTTGGACATAGGTAGACATTGTTGGACATTGTTGGACATAGGTGGACATTGTTGGACATAGGTAGACATTGTTGGACATAGGTAGACATTTGTTGGACATAGGTGGACATTATTGGACATAGGTAGACATTGTTGGACATAGGTAGACATTGTTGGACATTGTTGGACATAGGTGGACATTGTTGGACATAGGTGACATTGTTGGACATAGGTGGACATTGTTGGACATAGGTGGACATTGTTGGACATAGGTAGACATTGTTGGACATAGGTAGACATTGTTGGACATTGTTGGACATTATTGGACATAGGTAGACATTGTTGGACATAGGTGGACATTGTTGGACATAGGTAGACATTGTTGGACATAGGTAGACATTGTTGGACATTGTTGGACATTGACATTGTTGGACATAGGTAGACATTGTTGGACATTGGTAGACATTGTTGGACATTGTTGGACATAGGTAGACATTGTTGGACATAGGTAGACATTGTTGGACATAGGTAGACATTGTTGGACATAGGTAGACATTGTTGGACATAGGTAGACATTGTTGGACATAGGTAGACATTGTTGGACATAGGTGGACATTATTGGACATAGGTAGAGATTGTTGGACATTGTTGGACATTGTTGGACATAGGTAGACATTGTTGGACATAGGTAGACATTGTTGGACATTGTTGGACATAGGTGGACATTGTTGGACATAGGTGGAGACATTGGACATTATTGGACATAGGTAGACATTGTTGGACATTGTTGGACATAGGTGGACATTATTGGACATAGGTAGACATTGTTGGACATTGGTAGACATAGGTGGACATTGTTGGACATAGGTGGACATTGTTGGACATAGGTGGACATTGTTGGACATAGGTGGACATTGTTGGACATAGGTGGACATTGTTGGACATAGGTGGACATTGTTGGACATAGGTAGACATTGTTGGATTATGGACATAGGTGGATATTGTTGGACATAGGTGGACATTGTTGGACATAGGTGGACATTGTTGGACATAGGTGGACATTGTTGGACATAGGTGGACATTGTTGGACATAGGTGGACATAGGTGGACATTGTTGGACATAGGTGGACATTGTTGGACATTGTTGGACATAGGTGGACATAGGTGGACATTGTTGGACATTGGTGGATATTGTTGGACATAGTTGGACATTGTTGGACATTGTTGGACATAGGTGGACATTGTTGGACATAGGTGGACATTGTTGGACATAGGTGGACATTGTTGGACATAGGTGGACATAGGTGGACATTGTTGGACATAGGTGGACATAGGTGGACATTGGTGGATATTGTTGGACATAGGTGGACATTGTTGGACATTGGTGGACATTGTTGGACATAGGTGGACATTGGTGGACATTGTTGGACATAGGTGGACATAGGTGGATATTGTTGGACATTGTTGGACATAGGTGGACATAGGTGGATATTGTTGGACATAGGTGGACATTGTTGGACATAGGACATAGGTGGACATAGGTGGATATTGTTGGACATTGTTGGACATAGGTGGACATTGTTGGACATTGTTGGACATTTGAGCATCGGTGAGGGATGGTGAGGGATGGTGAGGGATGGTGAGGGATAGTTGTGGTCATAACAATCATTTTGACTTACAAAATAAAACACTTAGAAACTGAAAACAAAAATTCCAACAAAAAAAAACAATGGTGTTGTCATGACATTTTTTGACCAGTGAGGATTTGTCAGTGTTACGTGTACATTTATTGACTTGTACAACAACAACAACAACAACAACAACAACAACAACAGTAACACAATATCATAGAACAATCTTTAGGAGAGAAGAGGCTACCACCATCCACTACAGGGTAAGATGGGATACATTTAAGGTCATCAAGACAAAAATACAAGTAGAACAAAAGCATATAAATATATTTGCTTCAAATTCATACCAGTCTGAATTCCTTATATGTGACATAGAAGGCCTGTATACTACAGGTGCCAATGACGAATGACACTGCAAGGCTGACGACGGTAGGCTACTACCAGACTGGATCCAGCAGACAAACGCACCGAACGAAGGATACCTCTGTTCTGGATTGGTGGTAGTGTTTAAATGGACCAGACTGTAACTCAAAGTCGTCTAGCTAGGCTTACTCTTATAGAAAAAAAAAAGAGTACCAGTCCTGAGACACTCCCAGCCATCCACAATAACATGTTGATGATACACTCCTCCGTCCGTGGGCTTCATTCAAGTTGAGTTGCTTTCAGGCAGAAGAAAGAGTACGTTTTTTTTTTTTTGTCTTTACATGGGTGTGTGTTAGTCACTCAATGACTCAACAAACTCATACACGATATGACAAAGTCAGGCAGAAGACTTCCAGTGAAGAACCACACACAAAACACCAACAAAACAAAACAGAGAAAAAAAGAAGAATATCAGAATTCTGTCAAAAGAACCGGAAACTCAGTTGTCAACGAAAGACGACCTATCAATGACCAGACCGAAAAGCTGGTCTCACCCAATCTCATCTACAGCAAACATCATTATTACATATAACACACTTAATAACAGGCTACTATCACCACAGTCCCTCAGCCAATATAGACCACTATCACCATGGGCCCCTCAGCCAACACACACCACTATCACCACGGTCCCTCAGCCAATATAGACCACTATCACCACGGTCCCTCAGCCAATATTGACCACTATCACCACGGGCCCTCAGCCAACACAGACCACTATCACCACGGGCCCTCAGCCAACACAAACCACTATCACCACGGGCCCCTCAGCCAACACAAACCACTATCACCACGGGCCCCTCAGCCAAAACAAACCACTATCACCACGGGCCCCTCAGCCAAAACAAACCACTATCACCACGGTCCCTCAGCCAATATAGACCACTATCACCACGGTCCCTCAGCCAATATTGACCACTATCACCACGGGCCCTCAGCCAATATAGACCACTATCACCACGGGCCCTCAGCCAACACACACCACTATCACCACGGGCCCTCAGCCAACACAAACCACTATCACCATGGGCCCCTCAGCCAACACAAACCACTATCACCACGGGCCCCTCAGCCAAAACAAACCACTATCACCACGGGCCCCTCAGCCAAAACAAACCACTATCACCACGGGCCCCTCAGCCAAAACAAACCACTATCACCACGGGCCCCTCAGCCAAAACAAACCACTATCACCACGGCCCCTCAGCCAATATAGACCACTATCACCACGGTCCCTCAGCCAACACAACCACTATCACCACGGTCCCTCAGCCAATATAGACTACTATCACCACGTCCCTCAGCCAACACAACCACTATCACCACGGTCCCTCAGCCAACACACACCACTATCACCACAGCCAACAATGACCACTATCACCACGGTCCCTCAGCCAATATAGACCACTATCACCAAGGTCCCTCAGCCAACACACACCACTATCACCACAGCCAACAAAGACCACTATCACCACGGGCCCCTCAGCCAACACAAACCACTATCACCACAACCCCTCAGCCATATTTTTTTAGCTAACAGGTCAAGTCAGTAGCAACACCCAAACAGAATGAAATGAATGTTGGTGAAATTTAGTGGTTCAGAATGTGTGTAGTGATACGTCTCTCAATGTGTGTAGTGATACGTCTCTCAATGTGTGTAGTGATACGTCTCTCAATGTGTGTAGTGATACGTCTCTCAATGTGTGTAGTGATACGTCTCTCAATGTGTGTAGTGATACATCTCTCAATGTGTGTAGTGATACGTCTCTCAATGTGTGTAGTGATACGTCTCTCAATGTGTGTAGTGATACGTCTCTCAATGTGTGTAGTGATACGTCTCTCAATGTGTGTAGTGATACATCTCTCAATGTGTGTAGTGATACGTCTCTCAATGTGTTGTAGTGATACGTCTCTCAATGTGTGTAGTGATACGTCTCTCAATGTGTGTAGTGATACGTTTTGAAAGACTCGTGTTTTGTTTCTCTCACTGTTTAGACCCCAGAGAACTGACGGCACACAAATATCATCACGAGTACAATGTTGGGAAAATAAAGTGTTGATACAGCAACGATATGTGTTCAGAAAACCTAAAGAGATAAAGAATAATATATATATATATAAAGAAGGCAACACAAAAACCTTTTGGCTTTATAGCAATACAGGTATACATTTTCATTTATATATATATATATATTTTTTTTAATATTTCAAAAAGTATTATTATTTTTGAAATCACACATTCTTTTGTTTATATTATATTATTCAATACATGTTATATTTATTATTTCTTACAGTAGCATGCTGCCTTATGATATGGCAGTTATATGTTATCAGTAGTCATCCATTTTGTTTAATTCAGTCTTGTTGGTATCATAACGTTAAGAGTATCTACACAGCAAGATCTGGGTAACCCACCCACACACACACTGATGTCATCATCCACTTCCTGGGTTCCCCTGTCTTACCAACTTACTTCCTGGTCTGTGTCCATCTCAGTGACCGCCCTCTGTCCAAGTCTTGTGACAATGATGT